>NC_057826.1:67916598-67999098 GCF_910594005.1 Cervus elaphus
TCCTCCACTTTCCCTTTGACAACATCTTCCCTCTTTATCCCAGCATCACCCCAGCTGCAGAGAAGAGGTTCAGTAACTTTGATGAGGATGGTCCTGTAAAACTTTTACTTTCCAATCTTTAATGAGCTGAAAGATTTACTCAGCTATAATTCTGAGCGCAGAAACCAAGAATAGAGCCCCCTAACTAGCGACATGTTAATTTAGACCCCTTTTCTTATGCACTAACAGGCATGAGGAAGTTCTTGGAAATAGAGATGCCCCACTATATTTTTCTGTCATTTAATTAATTTCAACTTTCAAAGTGAAATGTTGGCTCTAGCTCACTGAAAATAGATGTAGTCTAAATTATTATTTCATGTAAATTTCTTTACAAGTGCATGATTCAATGTGCATTCCTTCGTTATTAGTCTCTTTAACATTATTTCAAACTGGTTTGTTCCCCTTTGTGCAGTATGACCTGCTCTTGTATTACAATAATCCCCGATGTACCCTTTTTTCTTTCTTTTTTAAAAAAGAAGCTAATTGAATTATCTCATTATTTTAATTTGTTAAGCAAATGTATTTTGGATCTCAGGATGTGTTCTTAAAGAAGGGGGTTGCTGAGGCTTTGCCCCCTGAATGGGCCATTGGCCCATTTTGACATTCATGCATTCATTAACTAGCAGAACATAAAAGAACTCTGGTTGTATTTTTTTTTTCCAAACACCCAACCAGCATGGAGCAACTTTTCCCAATAAGCCACAGGGGTCTCTCTACATATGTTCTCAACTGCAAGCTATTGTCACCTATTCTGAATACCTCAAAAGGCCCAGAGAAAAAAGAACCCCACCTCAACAAAGGCCAACTGTAGCAATTGTTAAGTCTTAGTCTCAATATGACAAAAATCATTAACCTTCAGTTTTCTTGGAAGAACAAGTTCCACTACAACTGTAACAGTTTTAAAACACTCTCAAATTCCTGTGCTCCGCCAGCTTTAGGGGAGGAGGTAATAAACTCACAGCTGATCGATGATATTGAGGAGAATATTTAAACTAAATCCAAGGTGGCCGTAATAAACCAAACTCTTTGATGAATTGAGGAATTTCCATATTGAGTTAAGCACTTTAAACTTGCTTAGTCTGAAGCTAAATAATTAGTTTCTAGTTTCTAACTACCAATTTCCAGAATGTCCTTTAAACATCACAATGATTTTAAGGAAATAAACCCACATATTTAAATCCTCACAGTAATTTTAAGGAAATAAATCCAAGTAAATACTTCTTAGAAATTCAACCAGCGAAACGTGTCGTATGTTACTCTTACCCCCTCTTCTATTGGTGGACGGCTCTGCCTGGCTTCTAAGACTAAGAAATCTAGTGAAGATGGAGGAAAGAATCTGTTGGAATGTATGTGCTTTTCCTGGAAAGTACCCAATGGCAAAAAATCGTAGGGAAATCCTAGGGAAGTATATTCTTTTCCCTAACACATGGAGATTATGATATCATAAAAGTAAGCCTGCCATTACAACTGTTTTTATTTGACTTCAAAGATAGTTAAAGAAAGAAACAGCAAGAAATAATACCCGGGCTGACGGTTTATTCTTAACCATGAAAAACTCCTCCACGCCAAGAAGCCCTTGTGTACTCAATTAGGCTCTCAGGCTCCTCCACTTGCCACCTTCAAGAGCTCCCCTAGTTGTGCTGCAAAGAATATATTTGATCATGGAATGAAAACAGGAAGTGCTCAGACAAAGACACCACTTGCTCATACCCGTTTCTGACGACAGTTTTTCTTATTTGAAAACATAGGGATAAAGCTCACCCTTAGCAGATGTGGGACTTCTTTCAAAGCTATGTGTACAGAATCAGAAGCAAATTTATTTCAAAGTGATACAATATCCTGCAGCCTCCTGGAAACTGCAGGTTCTAAAAACTCTGCCCTTTGTTCATGGCAAAATGCTTAGCCTCTTGCCATATCTCTGCTGGGAAAGGAAGCAGAATGAAGCCTGTCTCTCAGGTGTTCGCTGGTTTCACTCCCTGCCTATTAGAGCTTGTTTCATGGGATTTTGTGAAGGTCTGTTTTGAGTAATGAAAATGTGATTTAAAGTATATTGTTTCACAGACACAGTGAACCCAAATCACGAATAAATACAGTCTCATGTTACATAGAGAAAGATATCTCTTCTCTAGTTAATTCAAGACCATATCACAGTCAGTCTAGTCATCTCAAATTTTTTGTTGTATGTGTATACACACACACACACACACACACACACACACACACAGAAGAGAGAATGAGAGACAGAGGAAGGCAAGACTAGACTATTTTGTCCTTTAACTGTTTCTCTTCATCTTATATAGATCCAGATAGTTGCTTTTCTCAAGGAGGTGATACAGTGTCAAGGTTAAGAGCACAGGGGTCTGAAATCTGCAGCGCAGTAGATTTTTGGTCTTGAGCACCGAGGTCTCTGGACTTCACTTTCCGTATCAATAGAATGGGGATAATTTTAGAACCAACTCAGTAAGGTGTTGCAGGCATTAAATGAGACAATGTAAACTATTCGGCTCCATGCCTGGGTATATAATGGAAAGCAATAGGTATGTAATGGAAAGCAACTATAATTTCAACTTTTAATTTGGTTGAATAGCTACCAGGAGACTCTGACCAGTAGAACTGGGCAACCAAAATGATCATGTACCTTCCTGGGACTCTGTGAGATGGAGAGACTGACTTTGCCAAACAAGTCAGCAGGAGATAACATAGTCTAATTTCTGCCTTCTAGAGGCATGTAAATGTCAGATGGGGCTTCCCAGGTAGTGCGAGTGGTAAAGAAGCCGCCGGCCAATGCAGCAGACGCAGGTTCCTTCCCTGGGTCAGAAAGATCCCCTGGAGGAGGGTATGGCAACCCATTCCAGTATTCTTGCCTGGAGAATCTTATGGACAGAGGCGCCTGATGGGTTTACAGTCCAAGGGGTTGCAAAAGAGTCAGAAATGACTGAAGTGACTTAGCACATAGGCACGCAAACATCAGATGGCTGTTCAGTGATTCTAGGTGCTCTCATCAGAGAGTCTAGGTGCCCACGGAAAGCCAGAGCATCCTGGTGAGTCTTCCAGGATGGAGTGGGAGATAGAGAAGAAAAAGGCTGTGGAGTAGTTCATAATGCCTCCGGGAGGGCCTCCTTTTTGTAGAGAACCTCCCCTTCCCATAAGGGAAGTACATGAACAGAGTCTAGTCTCTGCTTCCTTGGAGCATTCAAGTCTAGGCTGTCTGAGAGACAGTACAGTGTGGGTTTGTTAAAAGGGTCACTGGATGTGAAATTTTAGGCTTAGGTTTGTGCTCTGTAATCTTGGGTGAGTTGGAAATCTTGGAAATCTGAACCTATTTCCAGACCTATGAAATGAAGAGTAGACATGTGCTCTGCTTAGTTGGTTGAGGGGCTGTGAGGCTCAGATGATGAGACCAGTTTGTAAACTGTACTGTGTGGCGCAGACGTCAGGGGCTTTGGCTTTTGGTGTGTGCTTGGACTCCTTCAGCTCAAGGTCTCTGGTACCTCATGAAATCACCACGGGTGATAGATGTGGTGTTGCCTTCTTCTCCACCCCAGTTTCTCCACTTGTCCATTTCCACAAGCGTATCCATGGAGACACTGTGATAATGTCCATCGTTAGACGTCTTTTTAAGGGCCTCGAATGGTTAATTGAATCAGTATTTCAGGGACATTAGCTATTTCTACTTGGAAATTAGTGCCCTCATGATTCTGAGATCCATCTACTTTAATACTAATTGCTATCGGCTAACGTAATACCAAATAGAAAATGTTGGCCTTACTTACACAGTGAAAGATGGCCTTTCTCATGTTCAGGGATACAGATGTGCCCGGAATATGAGTGAGGCTCATGGGCTGAGACATGCCTGTGAGGAGGCGCCTGTGCAGAACACACAGCTGAAAAACACCAGCAGAAAGAGCCTCCCGCAAATACGTAGCCGAGGGAGGCCGCCCATGGCCTCAGCCTTTGCATTGTTTTCCTGCTTGCCGGGAGAAAACATCTGTGAATTATTTGAATGGAACCTTATACTGGAGATCGTCTGAATTGGTGTCATCTCTGTTTAATTTCAGGAAATGATGTCACAATGCATTAAATAACAATACTGGGTGATTTATTTTCCTGTGGACATGCTGTCCTAAGCATTCCGCTTCTCTTGCAGTGTTTCCAATTAACTGTAAGCTTGAGTGTTCTTCCTATTTCATAATGATTTTGAGGGATGGGGGCGGGAGATTGGGGTGGGAAGAGAGGTAATTTCAGAGGTTGCGGAGGTTCAGAGCTAATGGCACATCCATCATGTTCTTATTGGGACAGGAGGGTACTGAACATCAGGGCTGTGATCACCATTGGCAACCTACCATTGCGCTGGTTTTCAAGAATATCTAAAAAAGGAAGCCTGAACGTTCTGCTCCTAACTGTCCAGAGAGTCACTGGATGATTTTAATAGTGACCTGCATACTGTAGCTTCTGCCTTTATCAAAGTTTCCATGCACTCCCTTCTTCAGTAAAGAATAGAGGACATAAGTCAGTTCTGTGTGCCATCTGTTGTCGTTGTTACAATTTCTCGAATTAAAGAGACAGGCTAAAAATTTAATGTTATGTTGAATCCTAGAAACTCCTCTAGAAGAAATGAAATTGCAACTAAATTTACTTTGTCTCTCTTGAGGGGGAAAAAAACAACACTTTTTTTTCGGTTGTGTCATAACCTTTTACTTATAGTCCCAGTTTGGTATTTAGAATTGGATTATGAGGGGTTCTGCATGTGAAAGCCTGATGTGTTTGGGATTCAGCAGCCTTTGTCCACATTATGAATAACTTTGAGATAAAGTCCCCAGTACAGTGGCAGCAGCAGTGGCCTTTCATGGGGTGATGAGATGTGTAGTCTCTTCAATGCAAAAACTGGTCAAGCCATTTCAAAGTTTATCAGGAGGCTCAAGAGGGAGGCGGAGAAGGCAATGGCACCCACTCCAGTACTCTTGCCTGGAAAATCCCATGGACGGAGGAGCCTGGTAGGCTGCAGTCCATGGGGTCGCCAAGAGTCAGACACGACTGAGCGACTTCACTTTCACTTTTCACTTTCATGCATTGGAGAAGGAAATGGCAACTCACTCCAGTGTTCTTGCCTGGAGAATCCCAGGGACGGCGGAGCCTGGTGGGCCGCCGTCTTTGGCGTTGCACAAAGTCGGACACGACTGAAGCGACTTAGCAGCAGCAGCAGCAAGAGGGAGGGGATATATGTATACATATAGCTGATTCCCTGGTGTCTTAGACGGTAAAGAATCTATCTGCAAGGCGGGAAACCCAGGTTTGATCCCTGGGTCAGGAAGACCTGTTGGAGAAGGGAATGGCAACCCACTTCAGTATTATTGCCTGGAGAAGTCCATGGATAGAGCAGCCTGGTGGGCTACAGTCCGTAGGGTCTCAAAGAGTTGGACACGACTGAGTGAGTAACACTTTCACTTTTCACTTTCGTAGCTGATTCACTTTGTGATGTATAGCAAAAACTAACGCAACTTTGCAAAGCAATATACTCCAATAGTAAAAAAACGAAAAGGTATATCAGACTATCCTGTTTATCTCAGCTGAGATACATTTAGAAAGTTAAGTCCCAGGTTATGAGTTATGAGCTGACAGACACATTTAAAAAAAAAGAAGTAACTGAGAGAGATTGAAGAATGAAATGCTTATTAAATTACCATCAAAAAGAAACTAAAATAGTGATTAGCTCAAAGTTTAGCACCTAATTTCATAAAATATCACTCTGAAGTATAATTGTTTAAAAATACGTTAAAGAATTCAAGGAAATGGAGAATTGAGGACCCTTGAATAAAAGAAAATAGGCATGTGCATATCTGAATATTCAGCTATTTAAAAACTCCAAGAATAGAGTGCCATTAAACGCTGTTTAGTGAGACCCGTGAATATTCATTCAGATCATAGAGAAAATTTCCATTTCTTCATTCCACATGACCACAGTTTGCAAGTGTATTCTGTGGAGAGGTGGAGCAGTTAGGAATTAAAGTCCAGTTTGCCTCGGTTGTGAGAGCACTCAGTCTCCCTCAGCTTTGCTGCAGGATAGGGTCAGAAAGTGACCTTAACATTCAGGATTCATTTTGATTTTAGAGACTGTTACTGCACAGATTTCAGAGGACTCCTGGAAATGCCCTGCGTTCTCTGTGCTGTAGTCTGTTTTTGCAATTTGAAACAGATTATGAAGTGCAAAGATGATATCCAGCCCCACTGCTCCCGTTAAGAAATAGTGACTTGAGTAGGAAGCATTAGGTTGGTTGAATGGAATTTGCCATGTTACATTGACATGCTGCCTGCCACTTTCTAAATTGATTGGCAGCAGTTGTTTACAGTATGTAATCACTGGCACCCTTTAAAGGTGTATTATCCTCTTAAAACATAATAGTAATGCCATTTTCATGCTTTTACATTTGCTATTCATATTTTGAACTGCCAAGTCCCAAATCTGCCAGAACTAATTTGTTTTTATCTAATAGTGGATAAGTTGTCAAGTCACAATATAATGGCAGATAATTTTTCTTAAACTATAGTTTTACTTCTTGGTTATAATAGATAACAGGAATACTTGTTGACTCTGTCTTGATTGTCCACAAAAAGAAAAATTACAACTCAAGAGATTATTATTATGGAATTCTGTGATGACAAGAAATAAAGAATATTATTGTGAGCATTGTAGGAAATTATCATGAGCCAGTAATCAACCATCTTTAACCACCCTGCCCCTCGATTTACTGACACCTGATTTGCCTAACAGCCAGATAATGGCTGGAGATCTAACCTTGTTAATTCCAGTGCCAAACCTTGTTGCTACTCTTAATTGTAATACTTGACTTATCAGATTATAACTCTCTAGACATGTTTACTTCTTGCATCATTCCTCTATATTCACAAGTATTCCAGAATTAAGTTTGACTTGGGAATATCTGGTAACTCCATTACTAATAATTTAGAAAAGGGTGATCCTGCAACTCTGGTCATCTGACAGTTGTGAAATGGCTTGTTTCTTACCCTAGGACTCCTGGTGTGACCTTGTCATAAGCCATCAATAAACAACCCAAGTGTACTGGGGGTGGTGCTGCACTAGTGTTTCAAAAAGAAGAAGGCTTTAATCAAACAGAAGAAGTGACTGCTGGATTATTCCCTGTAGATTGGTGACATGTTGGAACTCTGTATTAAAGCAACCTTATTTTTTCCCCATGGTGAAAAGTTACAGGTTCCATTTCAGTGTTTCCAGGATACCTGCAGGTAGCTCATGAATTGTTACACTTGTTTTAAATCTGGCCCCACAGTGAATTAAAAGAAAAAGTGGTAAGACTGCATGGGCCATGTGAGATCATTATTAGTCAATTATAAGCTCAGTTTAGTTTTTGCATTAGTTTCTAGGAAACCAGAAGTTTAGATCTATGTGGCAAAAATCCCACCAATTACTTGATAGCACTTTGATGAAGACCCCTTTTATTGCTTAATCCTGAAGCTTTTGTGTTTGCTTATGAACTACTTAAGTGATAATCAAATATGACCATGTGGAAAAGCATCAGTTTTTAATATGACCTTTGGTATTAGCCTGGGAATCCTTTCAAAAGAGTTTGGACTTTTTTCCCCCTAGAGCAAGTTTAAGGAAAAGTGTGATTTAATTCTCTTTGGTTCTTACATGCTTATATGCATTCTCTTGTCAGTGTCTACCCCAAATATCCCTTTGCTAATTTGAAGTACATATAATCTGTTAAATAGAAAGGGGCTGCTTTCCTGAATTCTCCTGAATTTATTGTTGGAGCAGATAATGGAAATGTTTTGAATCCATCACCAAATCAGTGTTTTTCCTGCCTTTAGATAGTGAGGATGATCTGTTAATTCTTTGTGTTCTATAAAAACAAACAAACATTTGAGGTCAGGGAGAAAGAAATTCCTCCTGTTTAGAAGACTGTATAAATATACTGGTGTGTATGCTTAGTAACTCGTCGTGTCTGACTATTGTGACCCCATGGACTGTAGCCCACCAGGACTCTCTGTCCATGGGGATTCTCCAGGCAAGAATATTGGAGTGGGTTGCCATGCCCTCCTCCAGGGGATCTTCCCAACCCAGGGATAGAAGCCAGGTCTCCCCCACTGTGGGTGGATTCTTTACCATCTAAGCCACCAGGGAAGACCAGGAAGTGGTAGATTTCAGGACAATTGGAAGTTACTTAGCCAGCATCCTTGTTTCAACTCAACCTTTTGCTCTCTGAGTTAGTTAATTTTCTGAGTGCTAGTTTTCTCATCTTGTTTTGCAGGTTAGCTAAAGTTAAGAACAGCTCTTTGAAAAAAGCAGAATGCTCTGCAAGTAGAAAATGTTCTTCATGAATGTTTTCATATAACCTACTGAAATAATTTCTCCGTCCTAGCTCCATGAAACTTGAACTTGAATACAGGTGAAACACTCTTCAAAGAATAATACTCTACTCATTTCAAAACCTAAGTCTGTTTTGGAATGAGGATCAAATCCTACAGTTAGCAGGATATGTACAAGGAAAAGGGCAAAAGATCTCATGCACCATTTGTACTGTGGCAGCAGTGTTAGTGACACCATGAGTCAAAGTAAGTTTTGAAATGGCATAAACTCAAAGTTAAGAGAAAGAACAAGATGACAGCAAACACTTCACAATAAACTTATTCCTGCTTGAGCTGTTAGCTTTGGGACCAGCTCCTTGGAGGTTTGGACATCTTGTTCTTTATTCATAAACTTTTCATCCTGAGAATTAATGGGTTCACCATCTTGCCACTTTTTATCTAGGTCAAGCTGGTGAGGGTGAGTAGTTTTACATCTCTAAAATGACAATCTCACAGGCCCACTCTAAAGAGGTAGAATCCTGTGAGAGACACAGAATTATCTCATTGCAGCCAGAGAAGAGTGGGATTATTATTTTTTGAATATTGTTTCAATCTGGGTGCTAAAATCAGGCTACATTTGATTGCACATTCAGAGATTTGTGGATGCAACAGCTCTTAAGACAGAATCCTTTGGCTGAAGCATAGAATATGTAGGGGAGAGGGTGAGGGGAGTTTAGAAAGATACACTGAGGCCTGAGGTAAGCCAGATACCTGGATGGGGGACCTCTTTGAGGGTTAGAAATAATGGGACTGCGTCAAAACCATGGCATTGTTTAAAGGGAGGAAGAGGGGCTTCCTTGGTGGCTCAGCAGTAAAGAATCCTTCTGAAATGCAGGAGACACAGGAGACATAGGTTCGATCCCTGGGCTGGGGAGATTCCCTGGAGGGGAGGGCATAGCAACCCACTGCAGTATTCTTGCCTGGAGAATCTCATGGACCGAGAAGCCTGATGAGCTGCAGTCCACAGGGTCACAAAGGATCGGACGGCTGAAGTGACAGAGCACAGTCACACAAGGGAGGAAAGAAGTGCAGAGGGGGGCTTTGAGGAGAGAATCTTTTTTAAAAACTACATTCCTCTTACAGAGGAAGAGAGAAAGTAATGAACCAAGATAAAGAAGTCAGACTGGTGTACGAGCATAATCAGATCATGTGAAGAAAGGAGTTTCAAAGTAGAGGAAGTGGATTCTGTAGAAAGATCAAGGACAATGATATTAACTAAAAATAAGCCTTTGGATTTGGCACTTGGGAGTCATGGTCTATCTTTGAATTCCGCCAACTGAGGGGTGAACAGGCAAAATTGGAAGGGAACAGAGGAGAAACGGGATAGATAGTGCGTGGAGGTGTCTGTTTATCAGCAGAGGTGAATCAGGTGAATCAGATGTTGAGTCAGCAGTGGGAGGGGATCCCAGGGAGAGATACTGAGGTGTAGGTGTTGGGGAAGGGGGTTGGGTGTGAAGAGAATGACGATGGATACTCCAAGGTTTAAGAAGAGGAAGCCAATGAAGGTGGAGTCGAAACACAGATATAGGAGGCAGGCACAGTTTGTAAAGTGTAGGAAGAAAGCTGAGTGAGTTCAGAAAAGAGCTTCTCGATTGGATGGGTAGGGATTGTGAAAAGTGTGATCCAGAGAGAATTAGGAAGAAAGAGCAGTGCGGCCTCGGAGCAAATAGAAACATGCTGGCGTGGACCTGCTCCACCTCAGGGCAGCCTTTTCCAGGCAGAGCTCAGGAACCCAGGAGCACGAAGGCAAAATGAGACAGTAGGAAGCTGGGATTGACAGCGTGAGTGAAAGGGGCGGTTTTACTTAGAGAATTCTCTGACTAATAATTCAAAATTCCTACGAGATATTCTTTCCTTGGATCGTGACTGAAAAAAGGATTTTATGGTTCATCTGAGTAATGAAACAAGGAAAGTAAAAATATTTTTGGAAAAGAAAAATGAGGAAGGTCATTTAAAAAATTTAGTAACACTGAGTGTTATAAAAGTAGATTATAAAGCTACAAGGTGTTACACTGGCTAACACAATAGGCAGAATGATCATTTGAACAAAATAAGCATACACAGTTTAATCCAAATATATGGAGATATTTATTCATTTTAAGGGCATCACTTTAAATCAATTGAGAAAAAAAGAACAATTCAATAAATGATTTTTGGTTAATGCTTTAACTGTTATTGAAAAAATAATCAGTATTCTCCATCAAAATAAGTTCCCCATTTAAGAATTCTTTGAAGTAGATTTAACTATTTTTCTTTTCTTTATTTAGTGAAATTCTTACAGAGCATAAAAGCAAAGAAATTATAAAGAAAAGTGTGAATTATTTAATTAAACAAAAATAAAAATTAATAGCTTTTGAATGTCTAGAAAAAAACACAAAATAAAGGCAAACATTAAACTGACAAAAATATGTACCTCATATAATAGAGTGTCCTTAATAGATATGGTGTACAAATAAATAAGAAAAAAAAGTGCAGTACATAAAAAGGCATAGATGAATAGGTTCATTCACAAAAGAAGAAATACAGATAGCCAATAGGCATTAGAATAATTAGGACCAAATCAGTTTTAAAATCAGCAAAAAAATATTATTTTTTCTATAAAATTTTAAAAAATCTTTAAAAAAAATAGTGTTTAGCACTTTTCAGAGTAAAAGGAAATATTTGACTTAATAATGACTATAAATATTGGCTTATTCTCTCTGTAATTTAAACTGGTAATGTGTATTACTAGTTGTATTCTTATCCTTTGATCCAGTAATTTAGTTTTTAGAAGTTTATGATAAAGAAGTAATAAGAAATAATACAAAAATTAAGGAGAACTGTGTATAAATACATTATTTGTGAAAATAAAACATTGAATAACCCATAATATTCCATTATGAAATATTTTAGAATATTATGTAATCATTAAAAATTATATTCTCAAAAATATTTTGAGATATGTAAAAATCTCTCAGTATTTTTCCAGGTGAAATAAAACAGATAAGGCAATATGCATGATATAATTATAGTTTTGGAAAAGAAAATATTTGGGATCATAGTCTTTGAAGAACAAATAAAAATGTGAACAGTGATTATCTTTGAGTAGTGAGATCTGACTGACCTTTTTTACTTTTTTCTTTATACTTATCCATATGGTCTAAATTGTCTATGAAATGTGTATTGTGTTTATAATACAAGATAATAATTTTTATTTTAATAAAGAGACATGCTGGGTAGAGGGCTAATAAAGTGTGCTGGTACACTGGGAACTTAGGAAGCCCACTGAGAAGCTGCAAGTCCAAATGAAGATTAAGAGGGAGAACAGAGAAGCAGAGGAAGAGCATTTGCAGGTCTGTGATCTTGGGAAGGCAGCATCTCTGCGTGACAGGATCTAGGGCTGGGAACGTAAAGATGGGTGACATTGGAATTAAGAGAGGCGAAATATTAGAAAAGTCTTGGTCATTATATTAACACCTTCAAAAGTAGAAGCAAGAAGTGGGGGCGGGGGGAAAGAGGAACGTTCTAGTGTTTACAGAAACCACTGGGGAAGGTGGAGGTGGCTTAGAGGAGCTTTGTCCACAGCAGAGGAGAGAAATGGTGGCAGATGACTGTGAACGCCGTGAGAAAAGTGGATAGAAAGTCTCCGATCAGGGGCTGAGAGCGGGGACTGAGAGCAAAAGGGAAAAGTTAACAGTCTGGCCTCTCTTCCCAGACTCCAGAGAGACTGGTAAGGAGGGAAAACAGGGGACTTCTGTGACAGAGTGCCTTAGTTCAGGCTGCTGAAACTAATACCACAGACGAGGGGGCTTAAACACCAGAAATTTATTTTCTCACAGTTCTGCAGCCTTGAAGCACAAGATTGGAAGCTGGCAGCATGGGTGTCTGGTGAGAGCTCTCTCTTTGGGTTGCAAATGGCTGCCTTCTTATTTCGTCCTCACATGGCCTTTCATAGTTTTGTGTGGAGAGAGAGCTGTTCCTTTTCTTATAAGGCCACCAGTCCTATGAGATTAGGACCCTACCCTTATGACCTCATTTAACCTAAATTACCTCCTCAAATCCCAGTCTTCAAATGCAATCACAATGGCAGCGAGAGCATATGAATTTCGTGGGAACACAGTTCAGTCCACGGCTGAGAGTTTTTAGGGAAACAGTGTTTCAGGACAAACCCAAGTTGTATAAAGTCAAGGATATGGAAGTTACATTTGTGGGAAAGGTTAAAGTTATTTTTAGTCCCTGACAAGGCAGGTGAGGATGAGGGCAAAGGAGGGGGTGGTTAACTTAGGACGTGGCAAGACAAAACAAAGGACCAGATGGCCAGGAGTGGTGCCTTGAGGGGTGGCAGGCCTTGGCTTAGAAAGCTTGAAGTAGAGAAACCAAAACAGTGATTCCTGAAACGTTTCCCCGAAGCACCTGGACGGAGGAGGAGAGGAGCACGCCAGGAAGGTGTGGGGCCGGCTGCTCAGTCGGCTAAAGGAAACCACAGACTGGGTGCCTATTTTGATCAGCCTCAAGGTTTGTTTGATCTAGCTGTTTTTCCTTCGAGTTCAGTTTTTACATATGCTTCAGCACCCAACCAGCTTGTGTATTTTCAGGATTTCCATTCCCCCCACCCCCCAGCTTTCTCTCCTTTGGTGTTTAGGTCAGGGAGGGGAGGGACGGGGCGAGGGGGGTGGGGGACCGAGGTCTGCAAGCAGGTTCCCTCCCTGACTGGTCAGGCTGTGCTCCTGACCCTTCCCGGGGACCTGTGATTAATACGCGCTTTGTAGCGGAGACTTGGCAAACCCCGCGCTCCCCAGGACTCGATTCATAATTCACAGTGATCAGGGGGAGTGGAGTCTTTGTGGAGGCTTGTTTGCTCTCTGCCACACAGAAAGCAGTGCATTCTGACCTTCACTGTTATCTAATCAGGAAGTAGACCGTCCTGGCGTGTGGTTGCGTCCTCCTAGGGCTCTCGACAACTGTAAATTATGTTCCAGCTCCCCGGATCTGGGGCACACCACACTTTACATTACTATTGTGTATCTTAAAATAAACAGCGTAGCAAGCTGTTTATTTTGGTGTTACTATGTATGCAATTTTAAAACAGTGGTTACTTAAACAAATGTCTCTGTTCCCACAGCACTTGAAAGCCAGTGTTTGCTCCTGTGGTTTTAGGTTTTGTCACTTCTGTTTGGATTATAGCTGAAATCGCTGCTGTGAGCGATTGGAATGAACCTGGCAGCACCTAAGACAGGACCTGTTGCTGGGCCCTGCCTCTCACCCTCTGCAGCCGCCTCCCCTCCCCAGCACACACACACCCTCCCTGCTCCAAAGTGCCATATTGTTTTCTCCATGGGGTGCTCAGTTTATCCCCATGAGTCATCTACAAGTCCTTTACTTTAAGTTCTTGGATGCTGACCAGTTTAACTGAATAAGTGGTACTTGTGATGATTCTGTAACAAAATACTGCTCCCAGATATTCATGTAAAATCATTTGTGTGCTGTAGATAGAGTGCTTATTCCATTGACACAGCTGGGACAAGATGAATGAGAAGGGGGGCAGTGGACAAAGTAGATGTAAAGTTTGGAGAGTGACTTACCCACTGCTCTTGGGTCCTTCTGCCTCCACTGCACACAGGAGTGAAGTAGGGAGGGCCAGTGTCTTAGCCCAGACGAGACTTGTGGGCAGGATTTCAGGTGGACTCACAAGAGGTCACTTACTGGTGCTCCTTCTTTGGTCGAATTATTCAACATCTCCAAGTTCTTCATCTGTAAAATGGGTAGAATTGTCTCTGTGGGGGGGAACAGATGAAATAGACCATGTGAAATAGTTTATCTCAGTGCTCCAAACTGAGTACTGGTACTCAATATTTAGTCTTTCTCTTCTTCCTTCACCCTTTACACCAGGATATGAATTATAGCTGAGAGTGGCCTGGCTATTGTCCCCTTGGCGTAAACCTGCAGTTAATGTGGGATCCTAAGTGTCTGATCTGGCCTGCTGGGTGATGCTTGGAATAGTCATTATTCTGAAGCTGCTTAACCATCAGAGATGGGGCCACAGCACTCCAGACTTCCTTCTCCATTCTCTGACCTGTTTTTAAGGAAAGAAGTGTGGAATGATTTCAAGTTCTGTACAATGTGTGTCTTACTCCCTGCCATTGGTGGAGGAGAATCTAAATATCTAAATAATATCTAAAAGCAAATTATAGTCATCTTTGCATCTTGATGGCATACATTTCTTCTGTTGTACTGGTACCTGGTGAGGAAACTTTTTGGATAGATTTGTCAGTTAATGGATAGATGGATGAAAAGCCTGTGGATTCTGGGGTATTTCAAGAAGTCTAAATTCCAGTTGTATAATGTATTGCCTTTTATATTCAGACTAAAATTAGTCTGCATAAGTATAATTTTATTCTCATAATTTGTGTTAATGAAATAAGATTTTTTGTACATATGGTGATTATTTATGTTTTCTGTAAAAACCAACAATACTTTGGAAAAATTTAGATTATGAGCCTGTTTTATTGAAATCACATACGATAATAATGGTTAGATAGCATCAGTGACTCAATGGACGGAAATCTGAGCAAACTCCAGGAGTTAGTAAAGGACAGAGAAGCCTGGTTTGCTGCACGCAATCCATGGGGTCACAGTCAGGCACAACTTAGCTACTGAACAACAACAGCAATATGGGTAAAATACTGATTAGGTGATGTGTCTTATTGGCTAAATAAGCACATTTTTCTCTTGTCTAAAGTGCATATACAAGACACTATGCTGTGAAGAAGTGAAAAAAAATATTATTTGATTCATTTAGATATAGGCTGGATCCAGTAATTGTTTTTCATTGCTCTCTATGAGTCCATGAACATTACCCTGCAAGATATTTTGAGTGTGTAGATTATTCTACTCCAAATATAAAGAAAATACTCAGTGATCATAGAGAGATGGAAAGTTGGGTAAGGCTTCAATGTCTATTATTAGCTGAATTGCATTGGACAAGCTATGTAACCTTTCAATAGCCTCAGTTTCTTCCTTTGTCAAATGGGGGTAATAATTCCTCCTCCTTGGATTGTCAGGATTCAGAAAGAAGGTAATGCATGGGCAAAGCATTTACCACATGGTCTGCATTAAATCCTGGGGAAGGTTAGTTCTTATCATTATGTTGGCCCTTTAAGGGGGAAACAATTTTTTAATTTTCATAATTATTTTGAAGGTGAAATAATGTCAAAATTCTCAGTGTTGTTGATTCACCTCTGTCCTCAACCCTGTAGAATCCCATTTCCCCAGAGAGAACTGACCGCAAACACGTAAGATGGGTGTGGGATAAAAATAAATGAGGAATAATGTTAGACTGTAACTAGGCAATTTCCATTTTCACTCTCTAGGGTTAGGAGGACATCTTACCTTCATCCATTCAATGGCCGGCCAGCCTTGTGAAATAACCTAGTTAGTGGTATTTTTGGTTTTTAGTCTGCTTGTGCTGTGTTGAGTCGCTCAGTCGTGTCCGACTCTTGCGACCCCACAGACTATAGCCCGCCAGGCTCCTCTGTCCATGGGATTTTTCAGGCAAGAATACTGGACTGGATTACCATTTCCTTCTCCAGGGTTTAGTCTGCTTACTCCCTTCCTAATAATTAGATCTAGTCTGGCAAGCTTTCTGTATATGTTAATTCTCTCTGGTTTTGGCCACCTCCAACTTCTGTACCATGCTCTGTTTGATTGGTTTGACTGCATTTCTATCCTTCTTCATTACTTTATTCTCCTATGTGTCACTTATATCCAAGTTCAGATAATTGTATTATTATCTGTTAGTCTGCATCACTGAAAACAGCTCAAAATTCATATTATGAAGAGAATAAAGGAGATGGTACTTTTTCGCCCCAATAACATTAGATGGCATAGTGACAACTGTGTGTTTGTTAAAAAGCAGTTAGCACAAATTAGAAATACTTCACAACAGATGTGTTTTGTGAAAGGATATGCTAAAAAATTAAACAGAGAATACTTTCCGGTTATAATTTTAGAAAAATATTGTGCAATGAAGCAAATTTACAATTCATTTAAAATCAACCTTTTTATAGAGTGTGTGCCTTCACGATAAAATTTTGACAATTCTGCAATTTGTTTCAGTGTTTCATTGAGGGGGTGGAAATCCATCTGCCGGTTATTTTGGGGGACACCATTACATCAATAAAATGATTCCAAAGTTGTACACAGACTTCATTTTAAATTAATGTGTAGCTGTTTTAAGTATAACTGACTTAGTTAAAGGTAAAAGTTTCTATTATATGTGTAATAGTAGGAATTTCTTTTTTCTTTCTGTCAAACACAATCCAAGGGTACTGTACTCTCCAGGAACATTTTTGGGCCCTGGGTTCTTATAGATGTGTCTTTTTACTTCACTGACCCTATTTTCAGCTGCTAGAGGGGCATTTTTTGTTTTTTAAGTTGCTACCGTTGATACAGTTGCTATTAATCACTGTCTGCCATGTTGTGACGTAGGTTCTAATAACATCCCATTGAGTGGCTTTTGCAAGCTGGAGGCTTACCAACCCAGCACTGGCCTTTGATATTCGACTCACACCAGGAAAAAGAAAATGTAGAGTTAAAAAAAACTGCCAATAGAAAAAAGAACAAAAACTGGAGAAAACAAGAGTGAAATCAAAAACAGATAGCTTTCTGTGAGCAGCTTCGTTTGCCACGGGAGCAGCAAAGCTATAAATCTCAGTAGCGTTGTTTGAAAACTGAACACGAGGCTGCTAAATTTATCATTCATTCTTTGTTGTTTCTGGGAGGGTAGCAGCTCGGTGACTGGGCTAACTTTGGCCCCTGTCCCCTATCAATAACATTTCATTTTTCTCAAAATAAAATCAAAATCAGTCTTTTGCTGGATCAAAGGATACTGGAGGATTTGACCAATTGTAGGGCGAAGAAGGAGGAAAGGAAGACTGGCTTGGATTCATCCATGTGTTATGTAACTGAGATTGCTTGCAACTCGTGAATGTGGGGCTGGGGTGCTTTTCTTTCATGGAAGGAGGAAAGGGTATATGCATTTCCTGCTGTATACTTTAACGAATTTAAATCCATGAGTAAAATTGGAAGAGCACAGAGAAAGAAAGTTCACTGCTATGAGCAAATCTGGAGCCTGATGAAGCTGCAAAATCCTCTGCTTTTGTTTGCACGAGTGTTCTATGTTGCACTGCACAGGGGGAGAAAAAGGTAGAAAGCAAGCCTGCTACAGATGTGACTAGCTATGAATATTCATGAGGGCCGGTGCTCCTCCTCTCCTTCAGCATCCAGGCCTTTCTGATCTCCCTCCTGCACAGCTCACAGATGCTCCCCCTGCAACTTCCTCCTCTTCCCCCACCTCACATCTGCCCTCCCTGACCAACCCTTGAACAAGACTGCAGTTTATTTCTATCACAGCCTGGCCTGATACAGTGATCAGTGGCCTTAGAAGTGTGTGTGTGTGTGTGTGTGTGTGTGTGTGTGAATATACCCTTGCATCAAAACAAAGGAGGGGGGGCAGAAAAATGTAATTATCCACAGTTTTACGAATCCAACTCTCCTTAATGTTCATTATTTAAACCAGCAGCAATTACAAGTTCAAAGGGGTTTAGAGGGCCAGCAACCCGCATAATCACTGCCAAATTAAGCGGGACTCATTCGTCACAGGAGAGTACCCCCTGAGCAGTGAATCATGCATGCCGTGACAGGCTCTGATTTACATAAAGCAGAAATCTGTGCCCGCTGGGGCTGCACTTACTTCATCTCGGTAGTCCCGTGGTATGTGATTTTTTTTTTTTTTTTGGTGTTAGGAAGCTGCTCCGACTTCATACTTGGCAGAGCGTTCCAGTAGATGTTGACAATAGTTACTTTAGTGTGGACTTGTGTTCAAATAACAGGTTGGCCATGATGCAAGTAAAATTCTCATTCTTGAAAAGAAAAGAAATTATTTCCCAAAAGTTTCTGAATTAGGTACTTTCATGGTTCAAAGGAACCAGAGTTTTGGATCAGTTGTGTTTCCTTTTATCCCAATCTGTTTAGGTCTGTGGTTAAAATTGGTGATCCTGATGAGGAAGCAAAGCCCCTTGGATCCCAGACCTAAGCAGGCTTAAGGGATAATCTGTTCCCCATCCTAAAGGCATTGAGAAATGCCCCCGCTCCCCCAAGGTCCTTTCCTGGCTGGTGCTGGGGGTTACCTAATGATGGTGGAGGTCCATCAGTGAAGAAACCAGTTCCTTGAAGCTGGGCAAGAGGGTTTCCAATTGAATAGTTCTGGAAACCTGCTTGAGAGCTGTCATCAGCCTTTGAAATCTCTTGGGTCTAAATAATAAAAATTCCAGAATTGAGTTCAAGTGAAAATGCATTAGTTTCAGGATAATGATGAAAGACAACACAATAATATTTGTAGCTTTCTGTTTCTGCTTCTTAGACATACTTGGATGTTCTCTCTCGTTCTTTAGGCAAAGTCTCATACTGAGTTGTCACTTGTTTTCCCTGTTTTGGAGAGAACTTATCTTTCCACTTGTGGCTGAATCATCTTGGTATTATGTCACACACGCGCACACACACACACACACACACACACACACATTATCTCTTCCTCTTTTCTCAGATATTGAGCTGCATCCACACTTAGGATTTGAAGTGTTTGGGATTTGAGAATTAGGTTGGCAATTTTAGAGATTACCTACACTTATATTTTTGTGCTGGCTTTGAAGTGCAGATAATGGTCTTGTGGTTTTGTCTCTTGTCGTTGGGTCTACACTACACTTATATCAAAGCAGTGTGGTTTAAAAAGTTCTTTGAAGCAGATCACAGTGGTTTTTGAAGTGATGTGACAAAATGGATCCACATCATTCTCGAACGGGCTTCCTGGTGCCCTGCTGGAGGGGCCTCTCCACCTCTACCTCACAAAGACGTTAGGAGTTTCACCTTGCACCCCAACCTCTGGAAAATTTGTTTTCCCTGGGTTCATTTCTGTATTCCCCTCCCTGAAAATCTTCACTAAGTGAAGTTAACAGATATACTGTAAGGCAGTGTATTTTTACTGGGAAGAAGGGTAAATTAGAATCTAGTTAAACCACCCTGTATTAGCCAGGTTAAACGGGCAAGTCACGTCACTTCTCTGAACTCATCTGTGAAAAGGAGATACTTGTTTCTCTCCTAACACATAAATTGTGGTAAGGAATGGTAGTTCTTGTTATTTCTATTTGATGGCCAAAGTTCTGAACTCATCAAGCTGTCTGAGTTCCTCCTAAAGTTATCTTTATTACTCTCCTCTCTCCTGCTAATCTTTCTTCCTCAGAAGCTGGATTATTTCACCCTCATTTCTTCAAGCCTTATCCTCACATTCTGGCTGAGGTTTGCTGTAAGATGCCATCTGGTTTTTGGAGTGGAAGAATTCTTCTGGACTCCATGAAATCTTCCAGCCCAGTTTCATTCTCCCACCCACAGCTCTAGTGCCCTAGTGAAGCATCATTAACATTTTGGCCTATGTCCTCTTGTCTGTCCTCCTCCTCCTCCAGAAAGAATCTGCCTTTTTTTTCTGTTTATGTGATTTCATGCCTTTTAAAATGTGAATACTGCCAGGTTTTGGGGGTCATTGAGATTCAAATACCCATTTACAGAAGAAAAAGATTGGTAGACAGATTTATACACTGTAATGTACCGCAGAAATGTTCAGAAAGTTAAGCTGAAGAAAGATCATTCTAAGCTTTCATATGTCTATTTGAAAAATGTCATCAGTAGTCTGCAAGTCCAAATAAGATTTGTAAATAAATTACTTTAAAATAGTTTAATGCAATTTAACAAAGTTTAGTGTAACTTAACAAAAAGTTAAATGTAATTGAATTTGTGTACACCAGGGCAATTTTTAGTTAGTGTAGTGATAGAAATAGCCACATGATAGTAACTTGTGCAGCATATTGATATACAAATACATGTAGAGCCGACAAAATATAGATGCACATACGTGCGTGTACATGGACACACACAAACAAGTAAATTGTGGGAAGGTAAACCCATGCAAAGTAAGTTCATAGCATTTTTTTACAGAAATTGATGGAACATTTTGGTGAGCGTACATCACCTGTGGGGCACTTTGTAACTGGTTCTGTGAAGAGGATCTAGATTCTAACGTTCAGTTAGTGATAAAAATGTAAACATGCTTTCTGTGCAAACAAATTGTGGCTCTCTATTTACATCTTATTATTATTTTTTTAAGCAATCTATAGCTTCTGTCATGGCCATACCATTGGGAAAGGACCGAGGAACATGGACATATTTTAATGATTGAATTCCACCTTTCTTTTGTCCATCCTGTATAAAATCTTGCTGCTATATTGAGCCAAAGTACCCATCAATGTTCCTTTTATTGGACATGCTTCATATATTGTGATGAGATTATATGCATCCATAGAGGTTGTTAGGAAAAACTTAACATGCCACTGATGTGCAGTGAAGGAAAGTTAATTGTGTAGATGCCACAAAACTGCATCAGTGAGTAGAGAGCCCTCTGTCAGGAGTATTAATCTGCCTTGAATAAAAACGGCTAAATAGGCTTGTAACCAATCACCTAAGGTGAAACCTGATATTAATAAACCCATGGCAATGAATCAAACCACAACTATCTTTATTCACGTAGGGATCTATAGACTGTAAAACCACTGATAGATGCTGACCTGTACATATTCCTCTTTCCTATTGCTCACAGAATGTAAGTCAAATACAGTTCTTGAAAATGAACATGACTCTTTTCAACCTCTATCATGGTATCAGTAACAAATACTTTCATTAATCAAGAAAAATAATTCTTTTGGAGTCGGTGTTCATAAAAATTTATATCTTTTCTGGGCGCCTGATGACCTCAGCTAGCGATCAGAAGTTGTTTTGTGAAGTTTGCTCTGCGTTCAGTTATTCTTTTGATGAATTTGTAGGAGAGAAAGTGGTCTGCCCGTCCTACTCCTCCGCCATCTTGGCTCCTCCAAAAATTTATATCTTAATAAAGTATTTTCTTTTTTATTTGATATCTCCCATGGATAGTTGAACAACTCAGGAAAATTGCAAATGATGGACTTATACCCAAATAATTCCAATACAATTCAACTGCATCCAAAATTGGTTGTTGGTGGTGACAAACCTGGAAATCTGTGAGATTTGCATGACTGGATTATGTGTAGAGATGAGCACTTACAACTTTTAAAAGTGATATCTCTAAATTTAGTAAGTTAATTATTAGTATCTCTGTGGTACTGCAAATATTGCCACCTCCAAATATATATACATAATTTGCACGTGTTTAGCTATTTATAGGCATTTTCATCTGGAGAATGGTCTATAGACTGGATGACATTTCAGAAACATTTCAATCCAACAAACCTATTTTCCTGACAAGTCTTCTTAAAGAGCAGTAGACTGTGGTTTTGTTTCATTTGCGTAACAGTGACTAAACCTAAAGATAAATAGAGGTAGGCAGAGAAAGGTATGATAGGAATGGTAGTATTTGTGAACTCAGATCAGGTTTATCCTGTGTTTCCTAAATCATTTGGATACACCTAATATTGTGAATTTGATATTCTAGAGAAAGGGAAGTTGAGATGTGTGGGTTTGGACAGAGTAAGAGATAAAGCCAGATCAACCATAAATCCCCCTGTTCAATTAGGAAAGTTTCTTTTTTTGGTTGTTTGTTTTAAACAACTGATCTAAACAGTTTTGTGTGTGCATGTGTGCTAAGTCGCTTCAGTTGTGTCCAACTCTTTGAGACCCTATGGAGTATAGCCCCCCAGGCTCTTCTGTCCAAGGGATTCTCCAGGCAAGAATACTGTAGATTCTCTTCAAATCAGTGCTTTTCGGGATTTTCTAGGCCATGAAAAACATGCTTTAGGACATACCAGATGCAGTTTGTTCATCTCCTTATCCCCATTTCTAATATTGGTCATTCATTTATTCTGCTTTTATTGAGAAGCTGCTACATATGTTAGGAGCTTAGTTTAACCGATTCAGTTATTTTTCAGTGCCCATAGTCACACTATATCTATGCATATGTATACACACATAAGGACTGTGTGCATTTGTATATATTTCCATATCCAAAACATTATTTTTTACACCTTTATTCTCTTTCTCCAGACCCTTGTCAACAGAAAACTAAGGAAAGTGAGGAAATCTTTGAGTTTTTCAAGGATAACTTTGTGAAGCATCAAAATGATTAGGAAGCAACTTTCTGGAATACTTTTTCTTCCCAGATTGCATGTTCTTATATATTTGAAGGGTAATTTCTCACTGTCATAAACCCACCCCAAAGGATATATTTTAAAACACTTTTATTGTCTTAATAGACACAATCTTTTGTGTAAATGTTTCTCCAGCCAGTATTTTCCCATTTACACAACACTTGGGTATCCTAGCAGTGCTAAAATAAACATTGGCTTCAGCTTAACAGGACAAATGTTTGCACTCTGGAATTGTTTGTTGATGAAATAAATATTTTCAACCCAAAACAAAACAAACCTGAACTCTAAATTTATTAATGTGAAGGTGAGGCCAAATTTATGTTGGGTTTATGCTCAAGTTGACGTTTCATTTTAAATTAATTTTTATGGCCACAGGTGTTCTACATTCGTGAGTTATCTTAAGGAATTCAATCAATAGGAAAAAAAGTAATAATTTAAGAGGTAGAGGACATGTTTACTGGTTTAAGGCTCCATTCTGCTTTATTTTCAGCCTGAGAATTTTCCTTTATACCTAAATGCAGCACAAAATGTCTTTTCTTATGTTTGTTCCTATAATGCATCTTGCACTTATGTGATGCTTCACTTAAAAATACTTTAGTTCTTTCCTTTTTTTCTTCCAAATCAATAACTTTAATGCCTGCTCCAAATAAGCTAAAATAGTTTCAATAATTTTCTAGCAAATGGCAAACTTTTACCTTTTAGCAGCTAAAAACTTTCTGAAATATTTAAAAATCATTTTTGACAGTGTGTTAAAGTGAGTGCAAGTTTTTAACTGACGATCCCACTCAACTTTTCATGTGCTTAAAATATTACAGGCAAATTGAGGAGATGACTTATTATAGAAATAAGCATACCTAAATGATTAAATTTTCAGAAAGGAAAGTGACTCTTTTGTGAAAGAATTCAAATGGCATACTTCATTTTGCATTTTATCTTCCTGGCTTTTACTCACCTACAGACATTTACAAACCCATGGAAATGGGTCAAAGGTCACTGGTGAAACTCGAGAGAGAATGCAGAACTGTTGTGAGAAATATGTAGAAGTGCATTTAAAAATATTTAGTTTCTTGAACTTACAGTGGGTTGGCTTTATTACTAGTGTATAAAGCAGTAGAAATTGTAAAACCAAAGTTAATTGTCCTAAAGTTTATATAATGTGTATATATATATTTTTTACATTATTAGAGATTATATATAATCTTTATGTAGTTAGTAATAAAAACAAGAAATAATCTAGGGGAAAAAATTGAAATGTTCTTACTTTGAGTATTCTTTAAATTGACTTGCTGTAATCAGGATAATGGTAGCATATAGACAAATACTTTTCTATTGTTGAATTCTCTATATTCAGTTTAACATTTAGAAGAAGATATAGTTATTGATAGCAGATGTCTTAGTCCACCTATGTACTTCTTAAATGAAGATTAGGTTGTAAAAATCAGTAAGGCTTGCTATGTAATGAAAAGTAGTTTTCAAGTAGTACTTTTCATTGAAAAGTAGTTTTCAATGCTATTTCCAAGAGATGGCATTATGCTAGGTGTGAGCACACTAATGAAATAGCAAGGATATTTATCAAATATCAGCAGCATCTTTATTAACACAGCAGAGGTTTATGGACATTAATTTTTGATTTTTTTAATCAATTGAGATTTTGAAGAGTTGAAATGAAGAAGGAATTTTCTAAATCAGTGGTTTCCAAGTATGTCTATTCATAACAAGGTGCTGGGAAGCGGCATGAGTTAGAATGTTTTTGGCTGCAAATAACAGAAGACCACTTTATGAACTGGCTTAACTGATAATGAGAGAGTGCCAACGTGTGTTAAGTGGTAGGCTTTGGGGAAATGGAGTCAGGGGCTCAGAGGTATGGAGTCAGGGTCCTCAGAGACCCTGAAGTTCTTTGTTCTTCCATTCACATGCTGGCTCCACCCTAGGTTGGGTTTCTTCCTAGTAGTAAGATGGCTGCCAGCATTCTACGTAGTCTCACTCAAACCCCTGGTTGAAAGTGGCTTCCTGTGGCTGTCTCAGAAGAGCCAGGTTTGCCAGGAACCTCCAGCAAACCTCTTCACATGGGCAAGAAGTGAGTTACACAGGCAAGAAAATAGGATTGCTCTGAGACAGATTGACCCATTCTTAAAGCTGAAAGGACTCTCTGGAGAAGGTTCCATTTCTTACCTTCAGACACTTACACTATTACTACTCCAATTTCGTATGTGAAGCAAGCAAATAATGCCCAGAGAGATTAAATATATTTATCTAAACTTGTTCAGTAAAAGGTGGCAAAGAGTCCTGAAATCTCAGCTGTCAATTTAAGATACACATATTATTTAGTCTTTTCATTTATACCTAGCAATCTCAAACCTATTCCTTAAAAAAAAAAAAAGTATGTTCAAGATACAGTCTGGTTTGGAAAGAGTGCATGAAGCAGTACATGTTTTTACAGAGCTACAACAGAATGGCTTTAACAAGTTTTAGCCAGTGAGAGTTTGTTTTTACTGTTATTCAGGCATTCAGCAAACCAAGGCCATTGGCTTATCCACGAGGAAGTGAACTTGAGATTTCCTCAGGTGAAGAGTTAACAAAGCTGTGTCTCTCCTGAGCTGTGGCAGTTGTAAGAGGGAGAATTTTTGAGGGAAAAAAAAAAAAATCTCATTGGCACTAGGTTGAGAGAGATGTATACCTGTCAAATATCTGTGTGACAGAGAAAAGGGACAAGATGAGTAATGAAGGAAGGGGTGATTTGAGGTAGATATGCATAAATTGAAGGTAGGGCTTCCCCGGTGGCTCAGACATCAAAGAGCCTGCCTGCAGCGCGGGAGACCCAGGTTCCATCCCTGGGTTGGGAAGATCCCCTGGAGAAGGAAATGGTAACCCACTCCAGTATTCTTGCCTGGAAAATCCCATGGACGGAGGAGCCTGGCAGGCTACAGCCCATGGGGTCACAAAGAGTCGGACATGACTGCGTGACTTCACTTTCTTTCTTACATAAGTTGAAAGTTAACACAGTTTATAAACCACAGATGGGGCTGTGATGGAGAAGATAGAAGGTTACCCCCCTAAAAATGTTGGGTAAGTTGACATCTTAAGTTTCTCTAATAATAGAAATTATATCCATTTGCACAAAGTTGAGTTCACTTATATGATTAGAGTGCCCAAATGTTTTGTGTCCATGAGAGTAAATGAGACAGCCAGGCCATGGCTTAATTTTAGGTTTATTTATAGGTATCTTTGTTTTTGTGAAAATTTGAATAATATGATCGGGTTGTTTGTTATGAAAATCAGTAGTGATGCTGAATCACTGTTAAAAAAGTTAGTGTTCAGAAAAATTAAATGAAGGCAAAAGTGGTCAAAATAAGAATGTAAAGAATAAACTATGTATACGACTAGGCAAGTTTATTTTTTAAAATTCATATAAAATATCAAAACAAGGGAAGGAGATGATAAGTAATTTCTTAACAATAAAAATAATGTAGCTCTTTACCTCCCAAAGGATCTCTAAGTGCTTTACACACCCTCTCTTTTCTTCAAGAGATGTGTAATAGATTCATTCATTTATATACATAGAAATAACTTGTCATACCTTTGAAATTCCTCTCCTACAGGGATCAAATTAGCATTGGGAACTCACTTTCAAAAGTTCTGTGGTATTAGGTAGGGGTCACGTGGAACTAACTTGCAGAAGGCAGCTAGTAAATAGTGCCTGGAATGGTGGAGTACCAGCAGGAGGGCACTGTTGCTGTTGTTGGTGTTTAGTCACTAAGTTGTGTCCACCCTTTTGAGACCCCATGGACTGTAGCCCACCAGACTTCTTTGTCCATGGGATTTCCCAGGCCAAAATACTGGATTGAGTTGCCATTTCCTTCTCCAAGGGATATTCCTGACCCCAGGATCGAACTTGCATCTCCAGCACTGGCAGGCAGAGTCTTTACCATCACTGAGCCACCATCGAAGGGCATTATGACAGGGCATTCCTTGGAGCAGGAACAAGTTTTGCTACCATTACACTAGAAGTCTTCAGGCTTCTTAGAGGATCCCATTCATTGAAGTTCTGGTTTGTTCCATTTGTATTTTCAGTCAAGTTGATTGAGTCCCTGTTGAAGCCCCACAATTCACTTTTCTCACATTCATCTTTTATCATTCCATCCTTTCTCCTTAAAATGTCCTTTGACTTTTCCAATCAGCTTTATATTCCATTTGGAACTTAAAGCCCACTTACCCAGGAGTGGCTGGATGAAATCATGATGATGGCTTACATTAGTTCACAGCAACTTCTTTAACAGTGTGCTTGGGTAGTAATTGTGTTGAAAAGGCAAGTAAAATGAGCTTTAGATATAAGGTGTTTCACCTGATTTTGACATATTGTTTACTTGGAATTTCTGAGAACACCAAGTAAAATCAACCAGTGGCTTCAGTGGTGCTTTACTTTGCCTCGTAATCTTGAACTGATATATTCCTGCAGTCTAAGGTTTGGTTGGCTGCTCAGAGCCTATCAAGGTGCCATCTTAGTGATATGTAAGGGCCTTGCTGAGCTTTTTCTGACTGACTCTGAGTCTTGTCCTTAAATCTCCACATGTATTCTCAGTCTGTGGTGTCAAGAGTGCTAGTGACAGGCCTTGAGGCAGAGGTGTGGACATGTGTAAAGAGCAAGTATCTCAACACGACACACATGGGCCACCTGGGACGTGCCAACGTGTCCAAGGGAATAAACAGTTGAAGTCATTTCCAGCTCTATTATTCTATTAATCTATGAAGTTTTCTGACATCAGAGCAGATTATTTTCATTTTCCTGTAGGATTGTCTGATCATGCCTAGAGCAATGAAGCCCTAACCTGCTCAGACTGTGTAGTTGTGTAGACTGCTCAGAGTTGTGTAGTTGACTATTGCAACTGAGATTTATTGTTGGAATTCTGATCATAAGCACAGTGTTCAAGATGGCAGCACTTAATTAGCTGAGAATGTTCAAGTTCACATGTTCTTTGAATAGAGAGCCCTTAGTTACCCTAAAGTATTGATATAAGTAATTACTTCTCCTGAATAGAGAAAAGAGCACTTTGTATATTTTGTAAAAAGTATTTTTCTCCAGTTTTAGCTTTGGAATAGTAAGTAGGAATTTCTAGGCGTGACTAACAGTTAAAGTCAGACCCTGGTTGTGGAGATCCACTGGCCATTTTGAGAATTGCTCACTTGCATTCTATCATGGGGAACAAGATTCTAGAAAGGAATTCGAAAGGAGAAGATTCTGAAAGTCTGGACTACTTTTTAGTATATAAAAGGGCTTATTGATGTTAAGAGGGCAGTACAGATTGGTTACAGTGGGAGTTTTATGGAATCCAATGTGTGATGATGTTTTGGTCTCTCAGTGATAGAACTCCTGTCTTTATTTTAAATCTCTCATAAATTTGAAAGAAAAAAAATTAAAAATGTGTGAAGCCTAAAGTTATTAACAATTCTAAGGTAAATTTAGCATAAGGTCTGGGGTTTTCTCACCCTGAAAGAATTGCTAGTATTACATTTGAGCAGACGTGAGGGTTTCAGTTGCAAAGCTTTTGGCTTTCAGAGAAGGGTTTTCTGGAACGTCACACAGAGTCACTGGCCCGGTGAGACGAGAACACACAGGTCTCCCTGGAAGCTGGAAGGAAGGTCTCTGCTGAGAGGGCAGGATGACCAAGGGCATTGCTGCTCCCTGGGTGGCTCTGCAGCTTGGTTTGTCTGGGCTCCCTCTGGGGGTGTCACGCTAAACTCCAGGGAGCTCTGGGCTCTCCTCCAGCTGTGGTCAGCCATTCAAAAAAACATCTTTCCGGAGTGAATGAGCCCTCTAGGAGACATGGTTTTGGACAATTGTCTTATTACTTAGATACTGGGAGGAAGGCTCTGTAAAAAACCCCAATGCACTTAACTAAAAAAACCAATCCAAACTTCCTATCACTGTTTTCTAAGAAATATGTCTATTTAAAACAAAATTAATAAAAACTCCAGTTGTCACCCAAAACACCCTTCTTCCTCTGCAGCTCTGGATACTAATTACATTCCTTTCATTTGTCTTGTTTACATGACAGTCTATGTAGGCAAAGGTAGACCACAATGCATAAGAAACTCTTTAATCAATCTTTGCTAATCCTTCTCACCGCCACCAAAACACAGATGAATTGGTGGGAAAAAATTCTACTTGATGAAAAAATGACTTTCATCAAAATTCACTCACACCAAAATGTTATGTGACTCATATTTAGTGGTATTGTTTTTTCCTATGAGCAAGTACTTTACTAAGTGATAGGGAGGATGCAAAGATGAATCAGAAGCAGAGCCTGCCCCTAAGGAATTTACATACATGTAGGAAAGAGAAAACGTGAATATCTAACAAAAATTAAAAGTAGAAAGTGGAACATGTCCAAAGGAAAGTGTGGTATGGGTAAACGTGTGGGTAAGGTGTCAGGAGAAAAGTATGGGGGTTGGAGGAAGGAAAGATTACTTCCAGCTGAGGGAATTAGTGGATGTTTCCAAGAGGCTGCAGTGCGGGGAGAAGGAGGGAGAACTTTGAAGGCAGGTGATGGGTGGGGGTGGAGGAGTGGGAGCAGCAGCCACGGTGCATGGAAAGTGAGGCCAGCAGTGGTCAGCAGGGATTGGTTCCACAAAGCCTGAGATAAGGCAGCCCCAGCAACCGGAAATGATGCTGGGAAGGCAAGTCCCTTCAGACTGGAGACAGCACTGATTAAGGATTTTAGACCTGACTGGATGGAGAATGAAGTTGACAGGGAATCATTGTAATTCTGAATAATTCGTTTGGAGGAATTGAATCAAATGGATTGAAATGCCAAAATAACTGGAGACGGAAATAAAAGATTGTAATTGAAATAAAAGTTGCCCAAAGTATGGAGAGTATATGATTTGTGGTATGCAAGATGAATTTAAATGTTATTAAATTATACCACTTTAATAATAAGATAGCTTAAATAGGTACTTTAATAATGAAATAGCTTAAATGTGTATTAGAAGTACTGTTGTTGTCGCGTTTAGTTGCTAAGTTGCGTCCAACTCTTATGAGCCCAGGGACTGTAGCCCACCCGGCTCCTCTGTCCATGGGATTTTCCAGGTGGGAATACTGGATGAAAAAAACAGAATACTGGTTGTTGGGTTACCTTTTCCTTCTCCAATTAGAAGCATATAACTTATCATTAAACATCAGAGAGATGCAAATTAAAACCACAGTGAGATATCATCTCATACTTGTTAGAATGGCCACTATAAAAAGACAAGAAATAGCAAGTGTTAGCAAGGATATGGAAAAAAGAAAACCCTTGTGCACTATTGGTGGGAATGTAAATTTGTGCAGCCACTAAAATAAATAGTATGGAGGTTCATCAAAAAATTAAAAATGTAACTACCATATGACTCAGCAGTTTTACTTCTGGATATTTATCTGAAGAAAATGAAAACACTAACTCAAAAAGATACATGCACTGTATTTTCAAGCTTGCATTATTTAAAATAGCCAAGATATAGAGGCAACCCACGTGTTCATCAATGGCTGAATGGATAAAGTAATTGTAGTGTATGCAAAATGGAATACTAGTCAGCCACAAAAAAATAATGAAATCTTGCCATTTACAAAGTGGATGGATCTCAAGAGCACTATGCTAAGTGAAACAGGTCAGATAGAAGAAAACAAGTATTCTATCATCCCTTTTATATGCAGAACCTAAGTTAGTCTTAGTTGCTCATTCATGTCCAACTTTTTGAGATCCCATCAACAGTAGCCTGCCAGGCTCTCCTGCCTATGGAATTCTCGAGGCAAGAATGCTGGAGTGAGTAGCCATTCCCTTCTCCACGGGATTTTCCTGACCCAGGGATCGAACCTGTGCCTCCTGCATTGAAGACAGATTCTTTACAGTCTGAGCCATCAGGGAAGTCCTAAAAACAAAACAAGAAAACTCAAAGATCTGGAGAACAGATTGGTAATTTCCAGAGGCAGGTGTTGGGAAAGCAGGAGAAATGGGTAAAGGGGGTCAAATGGTAAAAAGAGAAGAGAAATTAAATTAAAAATAATAATAAAGTCCCCCACCAGCTTTTCACTAATGATCATTGCTTAGATCTATCTTAAAAAAAAAAAAAAAAAGAAGGAAGGAAGAAAAAATATAATTTGCACAGCAAAGCTCTGCTTTCATAGACTATTGCCATGAGGAGTCTAAAGGGAGAGAGAAGTAGGTCTTTGAAAGTACGTTAAATTGAAAATAAAATAAATAGTATAGTGTTGTGATTTGCCCATATTGCCCAAATCCTGACTGTCAGAGGAGTGACTAAATGTTGGGAAACCCTAATCTGAGTAAAAAAGTTCGTGAGTTCCTACATTAGAGTGATGGGAATGGCAATGAGGAGGTACATAGGAGAAATAGTCTGGAGGAGGAATCTGCAGATTTTGGTGAGTTAGGTATGGTAAACAAGGAAAAGCAGGAGAAAAATCCAAGATGCTGAGCAAACTTGGAGCCTGACTCAATAAAAATGCCTATAATCACTAAAAGAAACAAAGGAAGAGCAGGTTAATGTGAAAATAAGAATTCAGTATATGGTCATTAAGTTTGAGAGACTTCCATCAAGCATTGGAAGTACAAAGCTGAAGGGCTGGAACAGGAAGCGGTCTAGAATTGGCTTTAGAAGCTGAAGTTGTGAAATTGTGACTGAGGAAGACAGAGAAGAGAAGAACACCCAGGATAGATCCTTAGGGAAGCATATGTTTAGGAATGCTAGGAATTAATGAGGTTTAGGAAGATACAGGAGAACTAAGAGAAGCAGGAAAATACAGAATCTTGAAAGATCATCCCAAGTCTGAGCCCTCAATGCCTCCCTGTGGTTGGCATAAGGTAGCTGCCAAATAAATATTTATGAAAAAGAAATGCAGAATCAACAGAGTTAGATCTAAGGAGAGGTTGAGGGGCACAAAGGAGCAAACACCATTGAATTTGGCCATGAGGAAGTCATTGGTGACCTTTGGGTCTGTTGAGTCTCGGTGGAGTGACAAGGGCAGAAGCCAGATTGCAAGGAGGGAAGGACCGAGTGGGGGGTCCGGAACTGGGCTCTTCTTTCAAGACTGAAAATAGAGAGGATGCTAGCTGGGGCACGAGTAGCAGAGTTGAAAACAGATTTTTTTTTTTTTTTTTTTTTTTTAAGGAGAGGGTATGCTCAAGCATATTTGTAAGCAAAAGAAAAGGATCTGGTAGAAGTGAGGAGATTGGAAGTTAGGGATGGGGAAGTTTTGAGGAGCAGGGGAGCGAGCTAATGGAAAAAGCAACTGAGTAGGGAAGAAGCAAGGAAATCCAAGGTGCACATGGAGAGGTTAGCATTGGCAGTGTGGACGAGTGGTTCTTTCTCTAAGACTGGTTGAGCATAGGTACAACTAGTGATGTGAAGAGGAGAAAAAGGAAGCTTGTATTAGGTGGTCTTCATTTTCTAACGCAAGTAGTGAGATCATCTTCAAGCAGGAGGTTTGAAGAGGTAGGGAGGGGATTTGTTCCTTGAAAGACATGGAAAGCTTGCCGGTTCTCAGTGCCAAGAATGTGGGGGAAACTATTAGGGCTGAGTGCCAAAACCTCAAGGACAACTTCTTCACAGCTCTTAGCCATCGAAGGCTGGAGGGTGGATAAGTTTCTGTGTAGAAATAGAGGTTGGCAAGTTTGTATTATTGCAGTAAGGAGCCTTTGGTCATGATTAGGATCTAAAGATTTTATATTTAATTTAGTTGAAATATCATCAAGCAGGTAGTGAAGGAGGTCACCCTAAACTTCTGTTTCTTCAAGTGTCCCAGTGTAATCATTGTCAAGTCTTGCTGTAGGAACTCTAGGTGGGTCCTGTTAATCAAGTTCAGCCAATTGAGATACTGAGGCATGAAGAAGTTATTGGCCATGATAATGAGATAATGGCCTTAGGTACCACACCAGACTCCCTCCTTTTTGTTTTCTCATGACATTGAAGGTATTTCCTGGCTGGAATACACAGCACTTCAAGACAAAAAGTCAAGGGTTCATTTTATTTTCAAGTGGGAGATGGGAAGGACACTGCTTTTACAGTTAGACAGTCCTGGGTCTGATGACTCTGATGTACCAACTGCAAGACACAATGTCTCCAAGCCTCCATTTTTCATTTGTAAAACAGAGTTCCCAGTAGGGTTACGATGAGGACTGAAGGTGCTCAGTACAATGCTACGTACATAGTAGTTGTTCAATTAATGGAAGTTAAATTATTATCCACAGTCATTTCTCAAATTTCACCGTGATGGCTTTATTCTGAATATTTCCTGAATGAATTCTGCATGTATTTGACTTTGGGAAGTGTATTTCTTGTAAGTTATTGATTTTGAGGGAGGGGGAATATCTGTCACATGACTGGCTGGATGAATGAAAACCTTGGTCCCATTCTCTTAAAAATGAAAACTCTCAGGAGTTACCAAGTGGCTTACCATAGGCTAGGACCTGCAGTTCTCAAGCAGCAACATCCTTACTTGGTGAAATTTTTCTGGGTGCCCTTTGCTTTGCTCATTTTGCTGGGCTCAATACTAACGTTCTTCCCCCAGGCAAGTAAACGAAGTGTCACTGTGACATTTTCCCTCCATTAGAAGACAAAGCCATTGATCACTCAGAGTCAGCACAGGTTTACTATGAATGAATTAAGCCAGACCTATCTTTGCCTCTGACAGTGTTGTCATGGTGCCCATCTCTTTCACCTCTGTATGCCCAGTACCGGACACAGATCCTGGCACGTACCTGATCCTCTGTATGTACTGAATAATCAATGTGGTCCTTGTGAACATGAGGACAAATCACAGACTGGTAAGAGTTTGGTCAGTTGGCTTTGTTAAGAAAGTCAGCACCAATAGATTTCTAGCACCTAAACTCCAGTGGCTTTTGTCTTCAGCCCAGTTATGTGCAATCGTTTTTAAAAATAATGAATTGACTGAGGACATTGATGACTCTTTCTGTTTGTAGTAGATGAAGAGAGAGCCAAAATGTCGAATGGCAGGAACAGAATGCAAAGAGATTCTAAGAAGTAGTATAGCAAATGGAAAGAATAGTCTGTGTAGAGTTAGATCGCTAAGGTTTGAACTTTGGTTTCACCACATACTAGGGGTGTGACCATCAGGAATTCACTTAACCTTTCAGCCTTAGTTTTATCAGCAAAATTAGGAGAGGAATCCCTACTTCATGCATGGATGAATCATGTTGGTACAATGTGGAGGCCCTCAGAGCAGTGTGCTTCCCGCAGAGTAGGAATTACTCAGCTTGTTTCCTACTGCCAAAGGAGTTTTGGATCTGTTGAAACAATGAGCCAACTCTAACAAGACAGAATTATAAGGAACATACATGTACAGAATGCTTGAGCACAAAAATTCACTTAATATAAACATAAGACAGGAGCTATGTGACAGAGAGATTTTAAGCTAACAGTAAGCAAAATATGATTTGGCTAAAAAGAAAAAAAAAGCCTTGTATTACTACAACAAAATATCCAGAATGATAGAAGTTATAGAGTGTAATCTACACTGATCAGACTGGCTTTGGAGAATGGGACCAGTTTTAGGCTCCATCCTTTAAGGGGGACATGGACAACCTGGAGCCCTTGGTGATGAAATTAGCCAGTGTGGTGACCTGCCTCAGAAGCCTAAATAAAGTCTGAGCAGCCACAGTACATGCTGAAATTGGAGAATAGAACAGTTAGGGGGACAATACAGCCGCAAGTGTTGTAAGGCTCATCCTGGGGAGGATGGTAACTAGGCTTGCTCTGTGACGTCACCAAGGATAGGGCAAGGATCACCGAAGGGGCCGGGCTGTGAATTTCAGTTTGACCTCAGTCAGCACTTTCCAAGCACCGGTTATCAGAATGTAGAAGGAGCTGCCTGTGGAGGTGTTAGCTCCACTCCCTCCTTACCTGCCCAAGCGGGGTGCATTTGTTCCTTGGCACAGGCATTCGAGAGGAATCAACAATTGGCTGAGGCACTGGACTGAATATTACTCATGGGCTCTTTCAACCCCGTGATACCTGGGTTTCCTGTAACTTTCCTAACTCAAAGTGAACACACAGCAAATTGCTCTTTCTGCCTCAAAAAAAAAAAAAAAAAAGTTGAATATAGTTCAGTGCTCGGGCAGACAATAAAAATTAACCTTAAAAGGATAAAGAGCTTTTAGCCCCATGTGTTGTTTTACAGTGTTTTCAAAAAACCAATAGCTGAATTTTATTCTTAGCTTTAATTAGCTTTACCGACGAAGAATTCTTCAAGCACTCTACCAAGTAAGCAGTCTTTCCTCTCACATCTGGCATTTTTTGTAAAGAGAGCAACATGCTCAAGGCATAGCTCAAAATAGAAGCTAAATTCTCCAACTTCTAAATCCCTAGGCTGTCTCCATACAGCCCTTCTTATCCCAAACTTTCTAGAGGCTGTTGAATTTACCCTTCCCGAGCCTGGAGGACTTCTCTTTCAGTGATTCAGATGTCTGGCTGTCCAGTTTCAGAAAGGTTAGAGCACTTCAGTAAAAGTCTGAGAGTAAATAATAAAAGGAGGCCTGAATGCAAATATGTGACAAATACAGTTACTCCCATTTCTGGGTGGAGAAATGGTGATTCTTATTTTTAGCAAGGAAGACAATGGGATGAAATCATGCAGCTGCTAGGTCTTGGCCATTAATCACAAACCCAGTCAGCTCTCAGCGCCCAAGCCGCTGTGAAAGTTGGGTCATGAGCAGAGTTTTCACCCTCTTTACATCTGCTCTGTGCCTCTTACCTAGACCTTCCACTTTGTGGCACATTCCCTGACATGCTTCTAAGAACAAAACACAGTGTCCGCCTTCTGGGAGGAAGTTTTGGTAAAGTTTTGAAGATTCCCTGACTTCACCCTGAAGAAACACATAATTCTGCTTGAGAACCCACTATTGCTAAATGGTTTTAACCACAGACCTCAAGGAGCATTTACATTCAAACCTAACTCCAAGAGCTCGTTCTTGTTGTTCAGTCGCTTAGTTGTGTCCAAGTCTTTATGACCCTGTGGACTACAATTTGCCAGGCTTCCCTGTCCTTCACTATCTCTCAGAGAGCTCGTGTATATTATTAATTATCCTAACCTCGGATAAAAACAGAGGGGGGGGGCGATAGTTTGATCAGTAGTAGTTCTGCAAATTGTCACCAAGAGCCATTGGTTCCCCGAGGCCGATGACTGCTCTGCATTCTTCCAGTGTGGACACCCAGAGCTGTTGAAAAGAATTGAGACGCTTGTCAACAGAATGGAAAGCTGGCCTTCATCAAAACAATTTTAGTCTGTGAGACTAATGACCTTTCCTTGCTGTTTGTTTTAGTTTGGAACTAAATGAGAAAATTGTTTTAGATAACAGCAGCTTGGTCTTCCTTTCCCAAGTATTTTATTAGGACAAGTCAAGCAGCATAATTGTTAACCAGGATTTTAAATATATATATATAATAATATATAAATGTAAATATATATATATATATATATATATATATATAAAACAGACTAGAGGAAGTGGTTAACTAGCCCAGAAATCTAACTTCAGGATGGATAAGGAAAAATAACAAACACAAAGGCATCATGTCTAAGGAGAAATATGCCCATTGTTTGTTCACACTGCTAAAGTAATGATAGTCCCCACATGATAAAATGATAAAATAACAACACTTCTAAGTACTATTTGCTGCCAGTTTTTTTTTTTTTTTTGTAGCTGTAAACCGAGCTAGCTGATGAACAGTCTCTAGGGATGGGATAAGATCACCCTTGCTTCCTGTTCAGCCTTGCTGGGGGGGAAAAAAAACTAATGAAAGAAAAGAACGTAATGGTTTTACAATCTAGGTAAAAGGTTTAAGAGAGTTCAAAGATCAATTAAGTTTTAATTCTGGATTACTAAATTTCTTTTCTGACGAGCAAATAAACTCTTGGCTTAGAAGACTTAGAAATCTACAACTCAAAACACAAATATAAGCAAGAGATGGTTAATCAGGAATGTAAAAACCCTACGGGGGAAAGTAAATGTTAGGTGGTTTTCTTTTATCTAAAAGCACTTTAGTAGTCCATTTGAAGTGGCGTATAATTTTTTAAAAATATGCATGGATGTGGGCTTCTTTGGTTAAGTGTCTATGAGTGGGAATGTATGGATATGTTTAAAGTGTTTAAGTAAAAATATCAAATAGGCTTTACGCAAACCACTAGATAATTTACAGACATTTGCTGCAGTGACCATTCCCCTACGGCTCCACATCAGGGTGGAGAACAGGGACGTTCACCACATCGTTGTGAAGCAATGAAATTTCTGTAAGTCGTGATCTGCTGGCATGTAATAACTCGATCTGCTTCATGCAGACAAAATATATTAAAAGTATGGACGAGTGAAGTTTGTGCCCCAGGGAAAAGGCAAGATAATGCATTGAAATTGTTCAGAGGTAGTTAGATGCCTAATGGTCTAATATGTGAGCTATGTGAGGTCTAGGGTCTGGTTCTCATAAATTCTGGCTAGACTGATCCTGTAATTTCAAGCAAAGGATAAAAGCGTTAGCCAGAATCATCAGTGTTCAAGGTCCATGATGCTGGGTATTATTCATGTAAAGATTTTAAAAAGAAAAGAAACACTTTAAAAAGGACTCTGTGGGGTATTAGTCATGATTTTGTATATTTGCGTGTTTGTGTTGGAAAATATTTGCATACCTACATGTATAAGCCATTTAATGAAATAAATTAACTTGGAATTTATAGAAACCTTCCACATCTTTTCCATGATGGGATAGGATTTTTGATATAATACAATAATGTGCTGCATGAAAAATCATGTAAGATCTAATTATTTCAACTTCAAACTGACATATCTGTGTTTAAATTGGAGTAAAAAATAAAACATGTTTGTAATAAAAATTTACCATTACGAATGGAATAATTTAAAACCAATTTGGATGGATTCAGGAGTGATTAGAGGAAAAAGTTCCCAAGACATTTGGTAGCCTTATAAATGATTTCACAAAATATGCTAAGACTATCCTACCAATTATATTGGCTGAATACTGAATCCTCAGATTTGAAAAGAAAATTCTCTAAGAACTGAGCTTTTGAGATTAGGTTGATGGTGAGTATGAAAACCCTTGATAACTTCCTCCTTTATATAATTTATTTCATCGTGGGGGTAGAAGTTTTGAAGTTTTCATTTGCAGTTTCTTTTCTTTTTTTAACCAGCTCATTTATGTTTGAGTCTATAGTATATTTATACAGTCTTTCCTGCCAGAATCGTTGACAGTATTTTTAAATGCTTTCCCTCACTGCCTAGGTTATAGCAAGCACCACTCTCCTTAAGTTCTCAAAACTATACCACCCACACACACATCATGAATAGAGAAGTGCATACATTTTTTTTCCCCTTTGGTAAAACAAAGTGTTCAATCTAAAATTACTTTGGCTTCATTGGGGCCCTAAAAATCATCTCAATTTCATTCCTATAGAAGTAGCTGGTAAGCAAGCTTCTATTTGATCCTGGTGACAAGGTGATCATTCTAGAATTCTGCTCATAAAAATGTCCACACCTACACACCTAGATATTTATATACACTCTCTCTGATAGTACCATACTTTAAAGCATTCCAGTAGAGAATATCCTTTGGGCAGAAAAACTGTTGATCTAGTCTTCTGAGTTTACCTGAAGACATTTGTAGATTCAGTTACATTTGATTATTTGACTTTGATTTTTCAAATTGCTAAAAATGCTTAACTCCTAGTTACTCTACTTCACAGCGTAGCATATATATGCAGCTATTACCTTTCAATATTTAAAACATGCAAATAACTTTCTTTTAAATATCTAGGAGGTGATGTTTTTTATTTTCAAATGAAGAAACCAGTATCGAAGATTTACATGGTCTTTAAAATACTTTTTAAACCATCAGATTGCAAAACTTGCATCACTTCTGCTTACTTACTCTTTTTTTTTATAACCACTTTCTATTTCACCTGTTTTTCACCTTGAGGAAATATATTGAGAGTTCCATCTAGTAGTCAGATTACAAAGAATTATAAGGAGTCACATTGCTGTTTATCCTTACATTTTGATGCCCCAGAAAACCTTGGACAAGTGGGTTGACACTTTTTTTAAATGAAAGTATATGAATTATTTAAATACTAGAACTCGAGGAGTTTCTTTTTGCTTTATTTGAATAATTATAAAGTAGGAAAAGCTTCCAGAGTTGCATTCTTTCATGAGTTTCTCCTCATATTATTTGGAAGAAAATCTGAACAACAATTTAGCTAATGCTAATTTTAAAAAATTTAATTGGTGTGTCCATCTTTCCATAGCTACGCTTACAGCTTTATCAGTGACATTTTGCCACTGGTTCATGAACATAAGGTGATTATATGACAATCTTCAGCTACAGATAATTTGCAAGAATTAGTGGTGGAGTCATGTTATTTAACTTTTCATTATACATTCTGTCCGTTAGGGAGACTCATAGTTTTAGCAGGAAGGGTAGGTACTGGAAATTTGGAATTAGTTTACATATTCTATCCAAAGTTAGGTAATATGATTACCTTTTGATTATTTAAATTCTAAATATCTCAAAGCCAAACTCCAAATCTGTGCTAGAAACCTCTCACCATCCCCCTTCTCTCCCCCTCATCGTCATTCTCCAAATCTTTTCCAGATTGTTTGCAAAATGAAATTATCTAATTTCACGAGTATTTGTTCTGAGAAAGCACTACACTCTGGTAGAAAGAATCCAGAGACTCAGTTTCAAGGCCTGATATGTTAAGACGAGACCTTTTTGTCCATGAGATACCACCGTGGATTTACTGGGAGCTCTGAGGGAAACATCTGGGCCAGACTTGCCCAAATGCATCTGTGAACCAGCATACCGATAATGCCATTTATGGCTAATGTCAGCAAGATGAGTTCTTGAGTGAGAAACACATAAAATATTGTGAATATTTTTTTAAAAATTAACTTGGTTTGCTGTCTTTTAGAAAACGCTGTGTTTTTACCATTGTCTTCTTTCATTATTTCTTTCCAGAATTTCTATCACCACATCCAACTGTAGTAAGAATTTATTCAGGACATTTTAATATCTATTGAGGCACTATTTCAAAATGTACATCTGCTTACTTCATTATAATATTTCTGAATTTGTAACTCTTGCCACTATTAAATTTAGTTTTTTTAAAAAGACTTCAGACTAGGAACCAATGCTGAATTATTAATTTGAACATTATGAACTTTTCAGGTTCTAAATATAGAGGAAGAAATACTGAGCTAAGTTGACTAATTAATCTGGTTGACTACAATATATTTATACAAGCAGAATTAATCTAGCAGACCCAAAAGTTTAAGGAGACTAGTCAAACTATAAATGAAGTAAAGCAGTAATCCAAATGACTAAACAAGTCATTATATTGAAAATGGACACTTTAATATATACTTTTTTTACACTTCATTTTTAATTGGAGGATAACTGCTTTACAAATTTGTGTTGGCTTGTGCCATACAACAATGTGAATCAGTCATAAGCATACCTTTTTCCCCTCCCTCTTGAACCTTCCCCCCACCCCTCTAGGTTGTGACAGAATACCGTCGAGCTCCCTGTGTTATTTAGCAGCTTCCCATTAGCTATCTGTTTTACATATGGTAATGTATATGTCTCCGTGCTACTCTCTCAATTCTTCCCACCCTCTCCTTCCCCCAGCGTGTCCAAAGTCTGCTCTCTATGTCTGCATCTTTATTCCAGCCTTGCAAATAGGTTCATTAATAATATTTTTTTATAGCTTGATAACACTAAGATTTTGTGCTTTGTACTGGTTTTATACATCTAACACCCACAAAGTGTCCTACACTACTGCATAATTAGAATTTTTACTTCTAGTTATTACACTGAGAAAGCATGCCCAGACTGAAGCACCTTTTATTATTTATTTAAACACCTTATATTTATTTTGTTCAGGCTTTCTCACTACACAGTACCATCAGCCTCATTTATTTAGTGCACACTATGAAGGTGCATGAGATAAATATGCTCTCTTGTTTGTTTAAATGTCCCACCTTTTATAATGTGGGTGATGGCAGAGTTTGTAAAAATGGAGTCTCCTTTTGCTTTGTGACAAAAAACACATCTCATAGGTCCAATTTTAGGTCTAATCACAGATGCCGTCCCATGATAAAAGGATAGGCTGTGGAATGTGCCCAAACAGAACTTCTAAAGGTATAGTTAAATCAAAGGGTGTTCCTTTGAGTTTGTATAAAAAAAGAAAAATCTCATTGATTTTATGGAAGAAATAAGAGAAAATATCACTCTGTGGACTGCTTGATGTGAGGGAATACTATAGCATTTTGCTTTAGTCTGATACTTAGTAGACAAGTCCCCTGAGTAGGAAGCATGGCTAATTCTGTTCTTTTAAAGTGCCTAATGTAGTGTTGACACACTCAAATGTTAAATAATATATTTTAACATGAAGGGAAAGCTCAAAGCTTTCATGAGGTAAGGCTGAAAAATAGTTATACATGCCCTTGATTCATGGAAATTAAAGAGGCAAAGAACTCACATTTATTCATTCCAAGAAAAATCGTTACAGTCTTGTGTTTAGCACATGTTGGATTTACATTTCCTAGATTTTCAGGGCTTCAAATCCTTCCTCAAGAAAATTTTATCTAATAGCTCTGAATATCAGGATTTTTTTTTTCCCTTCTGAAAAGCATACCTCTTTCTCTGGCACTCACACTTTAAAGTATTGCACAAAAACATTAAGTCTTTCTTCTTTTAAAAGTCTACACTATTCTTAAAAAAATATCAAATTATATGCTTTAAATGAGTGCCTTGTAGGTATGTGAATTGTAGCTCAAAGATGTTTGAAAAAAAAAAACACCAATAAACTCGACAGTTAAGCTGTATGCGCCTTATGCCTTCTTTTCTCTTTTTACTTTGACTGGTTCATTTGATAAGTAAAAATTCACACCAAAATAATGATTTCAAATAACAAATGTCCAGGTTTATAAAAAGTGAGATACTTTGAAAATGATTTAGGTACAACAGAAGATTATATTTACAGTTCAGGTTCTAAAAATTGTCATTGATTTTAATGTCAACAAATTTATAATTTCTACATTAGCTCTGTTGGCCAATCTGGGTTTGTTTTTTTTTTTCTTTTACTTTAAAATCTTTTAATTGGTGGGAAATTGCTTTACAATGCTTTATTGGTTTCTACCATACAATGACTGATCTGTTATTAGACAAAATTAATTTTTCCCTTCAGATTTTACAAACCACAAGTGCTGATTCACTTAACCAATAGATTTAAATTTCAACTCTAACTGTATTCCTTTTGGAGTGTGTAAAAAAGTAAGAACTCTGCTTAAAGATGAAGATACAATTCCCTTCCTTCAAGTACCTCCAGCCTCACGGGGTACACCAATGAGTAAGCAAGGCCTGGCACTAGACTGTACTTTTCACTACACAAACAACAACAATATAATATTCAAGAAACATCTGGCAACATCACATAGCTGCTGATAAACCAGAAATTAAGCTCTTCTCTTATAGGAAATGTGGTTTATAAAGTACTTAGTGCAGTGACCAGCATGGACTACTACTGGACTACTCCAAATGTGAGTAGTCCAGTAGTAACATAGAAGTAACAGTCACACCAGTAGAGTTCTCATTGTGGTTAAATTTATATGGTTAAACCAATGATGACAATCATTTTCTCTTAGATGTTCTCTGAGAAGAGTTCTAGTGACTCCCTGGTGGTTCAGTGGTGAAGAATCTGCCTTCAGTGTGGGAGATGCTGGTTTGATCCCTGGATCAGGAAGATCCCAGAGAAGGGAACAGCAACCCACTCCAGTACTCTTGCCTGGGAAATTCCATGGACAGAGGAGCCTGGAGAGCTACAGTCCATGGGGTCGCAAAGAGGCAGACACGACCTAGCAACCAAACCACCACCACCAAGAAGAGTTTTGATGGCTTGGAAAAATGTAGATAAGTCTTGGGCAGAGGATATGTCTGAGTCCTAGAAAGTTGCCATCAGGGACGTCTCTGTGGAGCTAGGAGACCTTGTGAACATATCAGGGAGATGAAACTGAAAGAAGAGTCCTGAGGGCAAACATGACTTCCCTCCCAACCTGAACAGAGGCCAAGAAGCCTAACTCTATTAAAATAATGAAAATAAGGAAAATTTTAAAGATGGATACTGTTGTGACCATGTATATGGTGGAGTTGATTCATCTGTACAATAAAAAATAGGTAAGTAGAGGCAGTGCTGGCAGAAATAATTTGTTCAGTTGCTAAGTTGTGTCCAAGTCTTTGTGACCCCGTGGACTGTAGCCCTCCAGGCTCCTCTGTCCATGGGATTTTCCAGGCAAGAATACTGAAGTAATTACCATTTCCTTCTCTGGGAAATCTTCTTGGGCCAGGGATCAAACCCATGTCTCCTGCACTGGCAGGCAGATTCTTTATGAGCCATCAGGGAAGGCCAGCAGAAGTCATATTGGACTGAAAATTAGTCGGAAAACCATGAGTTTGTCCGTGGTTCTCCCTGGTTGTCTCTACCCCTCACTTAACCTCTTCTGTTAGTTTAAAGCCAACCTGTTCAACTCTCAAATAGCATAATTCTTTTTTCTGGTGGTTCAGACGGTAAAGAATATACCTGCAGTGCAGGAGACCCAGGTTCGATCCTTGGGTCAGGAAGATCCCCAGGAGAAGGGAAGGAATACCCACTCCAGAATTCTTGCCAGGAGGATTCTATAGATGGAGGAGGAGCCTCACGTGCTACAGTCCATGAGGTTGCAAACAGTCAGACATGACTGAGTAACTTTCACTGCCAGTTTTTCTTGTAAGTGTTTAAGCATATTGTCTGATGGCTAATGAGGGAGTAAACAGAGGAAATATCAGGCATTAGCGATAAAGAAGAAATATGGCTTTAATGGTGGTGTTTTGAAGTTTAACAGTGAGAGAATTAAAAATGTCTTCACAGAAGCTAGATCTTTGCATTAACTGATATATCTATAAATCCACGAAATGGGGCCCCATTTTTTTTCCCACTGACCTTTTTTACGTTCTTGAAACGGGTTTCCCTTGTTTTACTCTAATGTCTTCCTCCATGAAGAAAGCTTCAGATTATCCAGAAATACATAATTTATTATTATATTATGGAAAATAATGAATTAACCTTCTTCAAATGCCTTGGAAATTCTTGCATGAATACAAAATTGTCATTTTGGGAACCTGCCAAATCTTGAACATCTCATTGAAGAGACAGAAAAGAGTTGTCTTCATTAGGGTAAATGGTTGGTGGTTATTGTTTAAGATATTTCCATAATGAATGGTTATTTATTGTAAATTTCTACTTTAATAAATCTTTTCTGTCTCTCTGAAAATCCATTATGTAATGACTTATGCAGCATGCCTTGGGGTGCTCAGTCCTGGGCCAAGACAAGCTATTTTCCTCCAACTGTTATCTATTATAACAAGTAGAGTCATAGCAGTTATCTAGAAAGGATACTTGTTAAAAGTGACAATTTTTTTTTTTTGCTATTTTTGAAAGGTTTCCCAAACCAAATGACAGAAATATCAGTTAACAATTATTATCACTGAACTCATATTTGCAATACAATTGGGGAGTTGATAAACAAACTAAAAAACTTACATTGCTTTGAGGTTCCCCAAACGGTAGTTCTCTAGAGCCTCCAAAAAAAGAATCTAATGTGAGTCATTTAGATGATCATAAGTATTTGACATCTTTAAGAATCTAAAATGGTGTTTTTCCAGTGAGAGAAATGCGCATTCCTAAAGCACAGAATCAATCGAAAAATGATAAAATAGCTGAGCCAAATTTTTGCATAGATCTGGCGTTCAGCACAAAACGTATTCTCAATAGAAAAACTGAGTGTTATATCTTCTTTGGTATAATCCCAGTGATGAGTTTGGTGACTGAATCAAGTGTTTGAGAAAAAAAAAAAATCCAACTAGACATAACTGAAATTCATTTCAGATCAGACTAAAGTGATCCCCATGAACAGAGAGGGAGATGAGGGACTCTCAGCCACCAGGTTGGCATGCCTTGTCTGTGCCACCAGTTTTATCATGTTAATAAGTGGCTCATGGCCGAGTTAATCTCCTTTTTAGTGACCACTTAGCCAGTTAGTTTTATCATACTTTTGCCCATCCTCCAAGAGATCCTGCTCTTCATAAGAAATATAACCTGGTGTGACTTTCTTTGAGAAAGTTCACCACCCCAGTGTTACCTCACTCCAAGAAGGGTTTTGCTCCAGGCAGGATTTCTAAATTTTAGAAGTTTACCTTTGATTCTGCCACCATTCTTTCTCTCCCTTTCCTACTTCCTTGTATACACTCTCTGCCTGTCACAACCTGCCCCACTCTCAATGATCTGGCAGTGCTATTCTCATCAGTCTCTTTTGGGGCACACGGTTCATCATCACCAAGCATACTCCTGCACCTCCTGTCCTTGCTTCCTGCAATGTGTGTGTTCACAAACATTTGACCTCAGTCAAGGTCACTCAAGAAAACAAGAATCATGCTAGTTATTTTAACAGAGAGAATTCGATATAAGGATTTGCTTAAATGAGTGTTAGTAACCTGAAATAGTAAAGCATGATAAAAAGCACTGAGTTAACACCGTTGCTTGAGCTGGACTTGGGGGTGGGGGGCATGGACAAAAGGGAGAGGCTAGGGTCAGCAGATCCTGGCAAGTCAGAGGAGGGACTTGTGAAGTTGGGGCTCAGGCCTCTGAGATAAGGCATCACCCAACAAGGGCCAGTGCTCAGAAGCTCAGCTCAGATCTGTGAGGGAGGGTGGCCAAACCAGTTCTGACACCTCTTAGTGGGCACAGTGAAGTTGATTCTGGGAATGCTGAAGAAAGCTGGAGACTGGAGCCAAATGTAGCCACCAGACCAGTGCCCTTGAAGGGCAGTGTGAGTGGGACAGGCGGCAAAGAGGAAGGAGCAAGTTCCATTCGCTCCTCCTGCCTTTCCAGTCTCCCCTCCAGCGCGGCCTAATGGCAGTGCCTAAGAGGAATCCTGCGAGTGGAGGAAAATCAGTTTGTGATGTCCCAGCCCTGGAGCCCAAGTGTCAGTCATTGAGTCGTGTCTGAATCTTTGCGACCCCTATGGACTGTGTAGCCCACCAGGCTCCTCTGTCCATGGAATTCTCTAGGTAAGAATACTGGAATGGGTAGCCATTCCCTTCTCCAGGGGATGTTCCCAATCCAGGGTTTGAACCCAGGTCTCCTGCATTGCAGGCAGATTCTTATCTCAAATCAGAGGACAAATGAGTTTGGAACTGAAAGACATAAGCTTACTAAAGCCTTCCCCAGAAGCTCCAGATGAATACAGAAGATATGATTATACTTAGCTAAGACTACCAAAAAAGAGTTAAATTTTGCTAATGAGCAGCCAGACCTGACCATCTCCACAATAAAATGAGGTGAAAATCTGGGACAACAGAGACCATATCAGATGCATCTAACTAGCCAATCCCAGTATGAGTCTTCCAATTTCCCTCTCAATACCCAGGGAACCACAATGCATAGTAAAAATTAATAACATTAGAAACCAAATGATAGAATCTGGGAAGAATAGACCCCTATTTATAAGGCATATGGAACTCAGGCTCATAACATGTCCCCTCTTTACTGCATAAAAGAATCCGTGTAGTGAGAGTAAGAATATGCTTCACAGCTCCATCACCATCTGCCTGCTGACCCAGGGAACCAGGAATTGTGCCAACCAGAAATCTGAGCAGAAACCCCTGTCTCGCCCTCAGTAGCTGCTCTGAGAGTATCATTTCCCCTGCAATTCAACCACCACCTTTCTACAACAAATAGGTATTGAAATTCTCAGGAAGCAAATGAACAGAAAGTTAAGGGAACGTTAACAGTGCAGCAGGGTATTCTGATAGATGTGTTCTTCAGGACAAGGCCATGGTGGGAAGTGGGACACTGGTGGAAAAAAATTTATTCTGCCGGCTATGAATTTAAGTTTTCCAAGTGCTAAATCTACTCAAAGTGAATGAAGCTAATCAGACATCTGAAGATGTTCTAACTCAAGATCTGTAAGAAATTATCAGAATACTGTATTAAAAGAAAACACAGCTTCTATGAAAGGTTAACTTATGGGATGGGAAGGAAAATGATGAGCTAAAGAAGAGGAGACGATGAAAGAAGATTGAAAGGAAGCTAAAAGCACAAGAGCAAGATGTTGAGTAAAAAAGTGCAGGTAGAAAAAACAGTCTTGCCTGTTTGCCAAAGAAAATGGATGATAAACACAAACAGATCAATGTCAAACTGGTCTCAAACCTTCTTCCAAAAAAAAAAAAAAAAGAAGAAGAAAATGAAGGAACTCTAGAATTTAAGGAAAAAATATTGTGACTCAATAGTATTATACAAAACAAATTGCTGATTCTTTTCAAATATATAGACAATTTGAAAAGTACTCATAATATATATTCTTAGAAAAAGCAAAAGCTACTTGTTGATATATTTCAAATAACTGATAGACAAAGGCAATTTGAGAATTTAGGAATGGGGAAGTCATCATTTTAAAATTAAAGTGAGTTCTTAGAGCAGCTAAAATAAAAGTGGCTAAGTAATTGTAACAAAATATAATATAAAATTAGATATTAAAAATTTTTGAAGAGCAGATATATAAGAAATAATAAATCAAAAATGTTTCTGACCTAACACTTAGATTATATGAGCAAAAATGGAAGGACAGGGGAAATAGTATGAAATGTCCAGTCTCTGTTTCATATGTGATAAATAGGAAAGATACAAATCACTCAGCTATTTGATTCAAACAAATAAAAAATGTAATCTAAGAAATGATGCTGAAAATGTAATGATTACTCTAGAGAAATTAAAGTAATATTTATCTTCCAAAACACCAGAGCTAAAGTTAATTCAATCAATATAACAGGATTTTATCAGAATTTCATATCCTGCTAAAAATAGTATATCTTCTTTTTCTAAATGTCCATAAAACAAGTATAATGATTGAATATATGTTAGTCCTCAAGGAGTAACTCAATTAACTGCAAACCTCAGAAGTTAATTTGACCACATCCTTTGACCACAATATAATAAAATGAGAAATTAATAATAAAAAATTGAGAGCAAATATCTAGAAGTTAGTTATATACTATATTAACAAAAAATCTTTCCCTCAAACAATTCTTTCATCAAAGATGAAATCAAAATTGAAATTGTAAGACAATATAAAAATCAATGACAGTGAAAACACTACAAATGAAACCATAGGAGATGCAGTCAAAGGTATACTTAGAGGACTATTTAAACCACTAAGTAATTATTAAGCTAGAATAAATGAAAGCAAGTAGATTCCACAAGGAAAGAGAATGAGAACTAGTAGGAGAGAAATTAATAATTACAAGAATCATTGCAATAAGTTTATTTAAAAACTAGTCTTTGAAAATTAAAATCTCCACTAGTATTAGAAAGGAAAAATACCCATTTTTTGATTGGGTCATTTATTTTTCTGGAATTGAGCTGCAGGAGCTGCTTGTATATTTTTGAGATTAATCCTTTGTCTGTTGCTTCATTTGCTATTATTTTCTCCCATTCTGAGGGCTGTCTTTTCACCTTGCTTATAGTTTCCTTTGTTGTGCAAAAGCTTTTAAGTTTCATTAGGTCCCATTTGTGTATTTTTGCTTTTATTTCCAATATTCTGGGAGGTGGGTCATAGAGGATCCTGCTGTGATTTATGTCGGAGAGTGTTTTCTCCTCTAGGAGTTTTATAGTTTCTGGTCTTACATTTAGATCTTTAATCCATTTTGAGTTTTATTTTTGTGTATGGTGTTAGAAGGTGTTCTATTTTCATTCTTTTACAAGCGGTTGACCAGTTTTCCCAGCACCACTTGTTAAAGAGGTTGTCTTTTTTCCATTGTATATCCTTGCCTCCTTTGTCGAAGATAAGCAAATCAAAACCACAATGAGGTACCATTACACGCCAGTCAGGATGGCTGCTATCCAAAAGTCTACAAGCAATAAATGCTGGAGAGGGTGTGGAGAAAAGGGAACCCTCTTACACTGTTGGTGGGAATGCAAACTAGTACAGCCACTATGGAGAACAGTGTGGAGATTCCTTAAAAAACTGGAAATAGAACTGCCATATGACCCAGCAATCCCACTCCTGGGCATACACACCGAGGAAACCAGATCTGAAAGAGACATGTGTACCCCAATGTTCATCGCAGCACTGTTTATAATAGCCAGGACATGGAAGCAACCTAGATGCCCATCAGCAGACGAATGGATAAGGAAGCTGTGGTACATATACACCATGGAATATTACTCAGCCATTAAAAAGAATTCATTTGAATCAGTTCTAATGAGATGGATGAAACTGGAGCCCATTATACAGAGTGAAGTAAGCCAGAAAGATAAAGAACATTACAGCATACTAACACATATATATGGGATTTAGAAAGATGGTAATGATAACCCTATATGCAAAACAGAAAAAGAGACACAGATGTACAGAACAGACTTTTGGACTCTGTGGGAGAAGGCGAGGGTGGGATGTTCTGAGAGAACAGCATTGAAACAAGTATACTATCAAGGGTGAAACAGATCACCGGCCCAGGTTGGATGCATGAGATAAGTGCTCAGGGCTGGTGCTCTGGGAAGAACCAGAGGGATCAGGTAGAGAGGGAGGCGGGAGGGGGGATCGGGATGGGGAACATGTAAATCCATGGCTGATTCATGTCAATGTATGGCAAAAACCACTACAATATGGTAAAGTAATTAGCCTCCAACTAATAAAAATAAATGAAAAAAAAAAAAAAACCTACTATAGAAAGGAAAAATACTTGAGTCAAAAAGAAGTGATGGCTACAAATGTATAAAGTTAGGAATGAGAAGGAAGAAATAGCTATAGATAAAGAGCTAATGATTATAAACAAAAAGTTTTGTTAATAGTTTTGAAAAATTTCGTGAGTTAAATCATTTTCTCTAAAAAATTATATATATTTCACACCCATGATGATGACTATAATAGACAGACCATATATTGATGAGGATATGGAGAAATTAAACCCTTATGCATTGCTAATAAGAATGTAAAATGGTGCAGCTGTGTTGGAAAACAGTCTAGCAATTCCTTAAAAGAATAAACATAGAGTTACTGTATAAGCCAGCAACTTCACTTCTAGGTATATGACCCAGAGAATTGAAAACATATGTCTACTCAAAAACTTGTACACAGATATTTATAGCTCCATTATGCATAATAGCTGAAAAATGGAAACAATCCAAATGCCCATCAACTGATGAATGGATAAACAAAATGTGATATATCCATACAGTGGAATATTACTCAGCCATTAAAACGAATGAGATAATGATTTATGTTGCAATATGGATGAACCCTGAAAACTTTATCCTAAGTGAAACATTATACTAAGTCAGACACTAAAAATCACATGTTATGTGATTTCATTTGTATGAAATGTTTAGAATAGGCAAATACATAGAGACAGAAAGTAGATTAGTGGTTGCTGGGGACTGGAAGAAAGAATAAGGAGTGACTGCTAGTGTGTTTGGGGTTTCTTTTTGGGGTGATGATAATGTTCTGGAATTTGATGGTTATGATATAATATGTGGATTATATCTCAATTTTTAATGAAAAATGAAATTAAAATGTAAATATATATTACAAAAAGTGATTCAAAAGGCAGCAAGTCTGAATATATCAATAATCTTGAAAAAAATGAAAAAGATGTCTAAAAACTAAGCCCTTTTCTGGGGTTGCCCTGGTGGTCCAGTGGTTAAGATTCCACATTTCCATTTCTGAGGGCATGATTTCAATCCCTGGTCAGGGAACTAAGATCCCACATGCCATGTGGTGTGTGCACAAAAGACAAAATAAACTAAGGCCTTCTCTTTCCCAAAAGAATGGTAGACCTAGGCTGTTTTATGGTAACATTTACTCAGTTTCTTATGAAAATTCCTCTACCATTTAAATAATTCCAAAACATAGAAAAGGATGAACATCATGATTTTACAGAACCTGGTATCAAACCAGACAAAAGACATGAAAAAAAATGTATACAATCTCTTACAGATATAGACTCAGACATCCTGAGTAGAATATTAATAAGGCAGATTTTGAAATGTATTTTCAAAATGCAGTAGAATCTAGTAGAATTTCTTCCAGGAATATTAAAAAATATCGGAAAATTCATCAGTACAGTTTATGTCAGTAGATCAAGAGATGGTCTTCCCTGGTGGCTCAGACTGTTAAAGAGTCTGCCTGCAATGCAGGACACCCAGTTTCTATCCCTGGGTCCGGAAGACCCCCTGGAGAAGGGAATGGCAACCCACTCCAGTATTCTTGCCTTGAGAATCCCATGGATGGAGGAAACTGGCGGGCTACAGTCCATGGGGTCTCAAAGAGTCGAACATGACTGAGAGACCACCAGATCAAGAGAAAATCCATATGATAATTATGTGAATTGTTAAAAAGGAAGTAAAAGTCAGCATTCATTCCTGATTTTTAAGCATTTAATAATAAAGGGATAAAAGGATATTTTAACATGAGAAAGAATATGTATCAGAAAATAACGTCTAGTGTCTTATCAGATAAGGAACTCCAAGGGATAGTCTGATTACAAGAAATAGTCTCATTATAAATAAGGAACAACTCTGAGCTTTTCTCAGAGTTGATCTGGATAGTCTAGTCAGTGCAGCAGGAGGAAAAAAGAAATTGAAAGTGTAAATACCCAGAAAGGACAAGAAAATTTTAAATAATTTGCAAATGATATAATTGCTTACCTAAGCAAAAAAAATCAAATGAAAATAATCAGATGAAAAACTATTCAAAACAACGTGAGTTCATTTGTCTCAAAATCAGTATGCAAACATCAACAGCTTATTACTTATCAGCAATAAGAGAAAATGAGAAAAACACTGAATCACAACAAAAAATATATAGTATTAAATTATAACTTCAAAAAATATGTTTTATTACTGTTTGAAAAAAAAATGAGATGAAATTGAGGGACATAAAAGAAAGCTTGATCAAATGGAGAGATATATTGTAAAGATAACTTTTCCCAACTATAGGTTGACATCTTAGAAGTTTTTGAGAAGCCTGAAAAAAATTACTGTTTTATTTTGAAGAATAAATGCACTAACATAAACTATGATTTTTTTTTAAAAGAGTAGCAAAAGTAGGTGATTAGTGTTATTCTCTCGGTCGTGTTCTACTCTTTGCGACCCCATAGACTGTGAAGGCCACCAATCTCTGTGGGATTCTCCAGGCAAGAATACTGGAGTGGGTTGCCATTCCCTTCTCCAGGGGAGCTTCCCAACCCAGGGATCGAACCCGGGTCTCCTGCATTGCAGGCACTCTTTACAGTCTGAGCCACCGAAGCCCAAAAGGAGGTCATAGTCCTACTGTAATTAATATGCATTAGAGAGCTATGGGCTTCCTTAGTGGCTCAGTGGTAAAAAGAAACTGCCTGCCAATGCAGGAGTGAAGTGAAAAGTCGCTCAGTCGTGTCCGACTCTTTGCCACCCCATGGACTATACAGTCCATGGAATCCTCCAGACCAGAATACCGGGGTGGGTAGCCGTTCCCTTCTCCAGGGAATCTTCCCAGCCCAGGGATCGAACCCAGGTCTCCTGCACTGCAGGTGGATGCTTTACCAGCTGAGCCACAAGGGAAGATGCAGATTCAATCCCTGGGTCAGGAATATCCCCTGGAGAAGGAAATGGCAACCCACTTCAGTATTCTTGCCTGGGAAATCCCATGGACAGAGGAGCCTGGCAGGCTATAGTCCATGAAGTCTCAAAAAGGTCTGACATGACTTAGCGACTAAACAACAACAACATAAAGCTATAGTAATTGTCAGCTTTGAGCTGGCACAGAAGTGAACACGCCTGTCAGTGGAACAGAAGAGAAAGTATATAATCATACCAGAAGTTTATGTAAGAATTTGTTTTAAAATAAAGATGGCATCTCAGATGGGAGAGAACAGAATAGATTATGTCATCTGATTCCCAAAGAATTAAAATTCTCAGTGTAAGAAATAAAACAATATTTGGTTGTTTTAGTTACATAGTTGTGTAAATTTAAGTTAAAGGAACCTTTCTATGATGATTTCAAGGGCAGAAAGCACTATTGCAACTATAAAAAAATTGAGCCTTCTGTATGGCAAGAAACAGCATAAATGACTAAAAATGTAATGGGCTATATATGAGATAGAGGATGTATGCAAAGTATAATTTAATAGTAATTTTAATAACAAATAAATGAATATGTTGCTAAGGGTATTAGTTGAATAGACGTGCATCTGATGCAACTCCACTCTTAGGTAGTTCACTAGCAAAAAATGCAGATAATCAATAACCATGTAAAAAATTTATCTTCACTAGTACTTGAGGAAATAAAATACAACATCAGTTTTTACATATCAGGTTAACATAGAGCAAAAAGAACAGTAGCACCAGTGTTGGCAAGGAAAGGGGAGACAGGCATTTTCATGAGCCTGCGTTGATATAACCTTTCTGGAGAATCAAACCTTAAAAAATGCATACTTATGACTGCACATTTCCACCTCTAGCAGTTTTCCTGAAAGATAATAATTTAGTGAACAAGGATATAAGTAGGTATTGATTATAGTTGTTGCTTACTTTAATTATAACACTGGACACTATCCAGTCATTGAGAATAAAAAGATAAATTGAGATGCATCCATATTGTGGAATATTATGCAGCTGTAAGAAATAGTAATGGATAAACCTAAGGCGAGGGCTTCCCAGGTGGCGCTAGTGATAAAGAACCCACCTGCCAATGCAGAAGGCGTAAGACATGGGTTTGATCCCTGGGTCGGGAAGGTCCCTTGGAGGAGGGCATTGTAACCCGCTTTAGTATTCTTGCCTGGAGAATCCCACTGACAGAGGAGCCTGGTGGGCTACAGTCCATGGGATCACAAAGAGACACAACGAAGCAGCTTAGCATAGTACAGCACAAAACTAAGGGGCTTACTGATATGAACATTTGTCAAAACCTGCTGCTGAAACCTGGACTTCAGCTCAAGTAATGTTAGTTGCCATAGAAAGGACAGTTAAATTATCTAAAGTAAAATAACAGTAATACTGGAGGTGTATCTTTTTTGATACAGGAAGATTTTCATGTCAGTTTTTAAAAGCAGGTTAGCATATTTGGGCTTCCCTTGTGGCTCTGCTAGTAAAGAATCTGCCGGCAACACAGAAAACCTGGGTTCGATCCCTGGGTTGGGAAGATTCCCCTGGAGAAGGGAAAGGCTACCCCCTCCAGTGTTCTGGCCTGGAGAATTCCACAGACTGTATAGTCCATGGGGTTGCAAAGAGTCGGAAATGACTGAGCGACATTTTTTTTTTTTTTTTAGCATATAATGCAACAGGAACCCATTTTTGAAATATATATATATAAATTAAATATATACATGTGGAAAATATTTGGGAAAATTATGACACAAAATGTTAGCTGTGCCTGTTCTAGGTAGGGAATTGTCTTCTTTTGCACTTTTTAACCTTTCTAAGTGTCCTCCAATGAACATGTTCTATATAGATACTAATTAGTAGGTTTCTTTTTAAAAAATTTATATTTATTTATTTTAAATTGTTTGACGATTGCTTTATAAAATTGGTTTGATTTCTGCCATACATCAACATGAATTAGCCATAGGTGTACGTATGTCCCCTCCCTCTTAAACCCCCTGCCCCTGCCATCTCCCACTCTTTCCCACCCCTCTAGACTATATGGAGCCCCAGTTTAAGTTCCCAGAGTCATACAGAAAATTTCCATTGCCTATCTGTTTTATATATGGTAGTGTATATATTTCCATGCTACTCTCTCCATTCATCTCACGCTCTCCTTCGGCTTCCCCACCCTGGTCCATAAATCTGTTCTCTGGTTTGTGTCGCCATTGTTGCCCTGCACATAGGTGCATCAGTACCGTCTTTCTAGATTCCATATATGTGCTTTAGTAGTTTTTTAATGTTTCCCCCCCAAAAAATGATCCAGGTAATAAGCAAGAAAGTGATATAAAGCACTTTTTTAGGCCTGGAAGAGGAATGCCATTGTGGGACAGAGATAAGAGCACAGATCCTGGAGCTAGATTGGCCTAGGTTCATCTAATCTGGATTCTGCTTCTCACTGACAGAGTTACCCCAGGCAGGTCATTTACCGTTTCAGAGTCTGCATTTGAGGATTAGCAAAAATGTATGTAAATCACCCCACACCGTGTCTGGCACATGTTAGGCACTTTACCAAAGGTTAATCCTTATTGCTGCTGCTGCTGTTATAAATGCCAAGGAAATTGGCCTGAAGACCAGAAACAGATTTAGATTGCTGAGAAGAAATGTGGATTAAAAATTGTCTAAAAGTTTTCATATTTTTTTTCTTGTGAAATATAGAAGGTGTTCATGGTTTTACCAAAAGACAGCTGCTTATCAAAGTTTGTCATACTTTAATTTGTGCTTGTAGAGTATGTGCCCTTCTAGAGTGCTAGCGAGGTAACATTTTTAATACAGGTCATCTTAGACCCTATGAAAAGAAATTTGTACACAGTGGTCACCCAGCAAGCAGTGGATGAAGTGCAATTAGAGTTGCTTGCCCCCCGGTCTAGACCTGGTTCTGAATGCACTGCCCAGTGTGGCCTGTGTTCACTGAAGCTCTGATTACTAGAAATCACTGAAGAAGATAAAGATCAGGGGCATCCCTGGTGGTCCAGTGATTGAGAATCCACCTTCTAATGCAGGGGATGCAGGTTCAGTCCCTCGTGGGGGAACTACGATCCATGTGCCACAACTGAACAGCCCAATAATCATAGAGCCCATGATCTGGAACTAGAGAAAGCCTGCATGCTGCAACAAAAGGCCAGTGCAGCCCCCCAAAAGAAGGTAAAGATCAGCCAGGTTCTCCTAAATTTTGTCTTAAGGAATTAGAGGTAGGGAGTTTCACTCATGGAAGAGTTCTGCTGTGTCAGCTTTTAGAATAACAGAGTGAGATTTTATGTATATTAATATTATGAGTTGATATTTATTAATGTTTTGATTTGACTGGAAGTTAGGCACTGTGCTATTAAGTACTTTATTGCAGGGATTACCTTCTTAAATATGACAACACTATGACATCTGTATTATTCCTTTTACAGGTCAGGGACCCAAGACTTAACCAAGGTCACATGCTAGTTAGTACATTAGATTGAGAGCTTGAACATGACTCTGTCTGCTGTCAAAATTGGTGCTTTTTAAATCTTTGCTACTACTTAGTTCCCTGTTTATCCCAATCAACATTTTTTTCTTTAAAGCTGTATATCAGTGTGTCTCATTTGTTGCTATTTCATGGATTTGATTTAAATCTTTTTCCTTAATATTGCAACCATGAGAGGCCAGGTTTTAAGTAACCATATAAAACATTCTTGAAAATATCTTTTCCCTCAACTGAATGTTGGTTCTAAACCTGTACTATTGAACTGTTATTCGTATACTTACCATGCCTTCTCTACTTGAGTTTTTAAGTTTGGAGGCAGGGGTGTTTTTCTCCTCTTTGTATCCCATGCAGGCCTAGGGCTTGCTCATGCTAGGTGGTCAATAACAATGAATTAAACTGCGTGTCCCATTGATCATTAAAAACCAAACATATCAAAATCATACCTATCTCCAAATCTTCTCATTAGTTATATCAAGCTCATAAACAATTCAGTCTCGGTCCTCACATCTGCTGCTGTCCATGTAGGTTTCTAGGCACATCAATAGAGAGCCCTCTGTCTCCAGCAGGTCTGGTGGGTCACATCATTTGAAAACCTATGTTTCCAAATGGCATGCATGTATTAGTATATACACATGATACCACTGTCATCCACCTTCATTCACGTTCTTTCCTAATGTGTTATAATGTGCTTGGTCTCACACTGGAGAGGCTGTGCATGTGAACATCGTCTCAATTGTGTGCCAGTCAAAACAATAAACAAGCAGTTGGAAGTGTAAGAAAGACATGAAGAAACAGTTGGATTCCCAGCTCTGCCACTCACTAGCTATGCAACCTTAAACACAGAACTTACTCTCTCAGAAGCTCAGTTTCTCTTAGATGGGGCTGATAGTATTCATCTCACAACACTGTCCTTAAGAGAATGAACATATGAGTGTGCAAAGGCTATAGCACATAGTAGGTGTTCAGTAGATTCACGGAACGCTGGGAAGAAAAAAAGACACACCACATTTTTTGTGAACCCAATGCCTTGCCTTAAGAAATTTCATGATTCTGCTTTGGATAAATTTGAGGAACACTGAAACAGATATATGATTTTAAAAAACAAGAAAGGAAAAAAAAAGCAATCACAGGTCTTTTGGAGAGTATCTGTACCTGAGCGATGTTAGGAAAAAGCTTCAGTTTACTGAAATTCCAACAGCACTCTTCAAGCAGTTCAGCCTGCACTGATTTGAGGAGCACTTTTGTTTGCATAAATAAAACACTAAAAATGTTATTGAGCTATTCCATGGAGGAGCCGCATACCTGGTACCGTAAGACTGTGTTTTCATGCGGTTTTTATTCAAGGCAAAACATAAACCAATGAAAGAAAAACAGAAAGTGATAAGTAACGTGGCTGTATTTTCCACGAACATATGGTAGATGTTTAAAATGAGGTATGTCAGCTATTAATTCCCCAGGTGCTTGCCTGAGTCTCGATAATAAGGTTGTTCTGGGAGAGATCTCCCATCTCTTGATATTTTGATCGTTGGGGAAATAGGAGACTAACTCTGCACTTATGAGCATGTGTTACCAGGAATATTTTTTTAAAAAGTATTTTGCCCTGATTGGCACACAGAAGGTGCCAAGAGCAGTTCTGATGGGCGTGTCAATCTTACACTCACTCACTTTCTCACCGGAAAAAAAAATAAAAACCAAACAACAGAAAAGCTGGAGACAAGGAAAAGACTGTTCTGTTCTCGACGGAGCATGGCTTAAAGATTTAACCAGACGACGTGGTTTTTCAGGGCCCTACTGTGCATCTGATTCTTGATTTAGCTACGTTAACCCTTGTTAGTCAAGGCCACAAACCTAAGAATCCAGGAAGTATGAGATGGGGCAAAGGTCAGGCCTAGAGTACAAGATCTCATTTCAGCATGACCAAATGCATTCTGTTTGGGAAATTGCTGTGTTTTTTGTTTCTATTTTTCATGTTTTTAACTGTTAACATAGCATGTCATAACTTTGGAATGATTTAGGAATTTGGGAGAATATAGGAAATCACTGAGGTATTGGTATACAGAAAATGACTTAATTTTTTTGAATATAAACTATTAGATTTTTGCAGTGTGAATATATTAAAATAAAATATCTGGACTCATTGACCTTCTTGTGGTCAACTTCTATGGCCTGATGGAAAGGAAAAAGATGGCAAATGAAATAGGTAGGAGCTTGAGATATCAACACTTAGAATTTTGAAATCTGGTTTTTTTTTAATTTCCATATGATGTGTTCTTTTTTTAAACATAACTCTGTAGAGCTGATATCAGCCCTGATGTAATAATATTTTAAAATCATGAAGACTGTGCATTTCATGGTATAAAACAAGTCAAGGATTCATCTTTACCTGAAATTTTGATGACACCCTCCAACTTTCTAGGAGATGAAAATGTAACTGATTTGTATTAAGATGATTTCAAAGGCAAAGATAGAAAATACTCTCAGTTGGAAAAAAAATTTGAAAAATAATGAGAGGCAAGCTGACATGAAAATATTGCTAAATTAGATGTTTAGAAGTATTTAATTATAAATGCTGGGCTTCTCTGGTGGCTTAGACTGTAAAGAGTCTGCCTGCAATGCAGGAGACCCAGGTTCAATCCCTGGGTCAGGAAGATCCCCTGGAGAAGGGAATGGCAACCCACTCCAGTATTCTTACCTGGGGAATCCCATGGATGGAGGAGGCTGGTGGGCTGTAGTCCATGGGGTTGCAAAGAGCCAGACATGACTGAGAGACTAACTGATCAATTATGAATGCTAACAGATGTCCATGGACAAAGTCACATCATATTTAAGCTAAAAAATATCAATTTTAGAAATCAAGGGATTTATATATCTTACAAATATTTCAAATCAAATATTAGTGCTTTTAAAATAACAGAAAAACAATGTATTTTTAAGGGATTTTTTTTCAGCATGAAGTATAGTTACAGATTTTAGTTTGATGTTTTAATTTCTTATTTAATTAATATCATGTCAGTCATTTTCTCAATTCTGGCCCCACATATGAGGTATTCTTATCCTATTTTATAAATGAGCAAAGTGAGGCTCAGAAAGATGAGTTGACTTGCTGATAACCAAGTGAAAATCGAAGTCGAGTCTTTTCCTACAGCTCTGTTGGTGTTTATTGGCAAGTACAAGGCATACATGCAAATACAGACTAAATCTAGTAGGTACTTCACTGATTTAAAAGATAGTTCTTAGCCTACGCAAAGAAATCTTTTCTTGGTGCTAAGCAATAGAGGCAGTTTCAACAGATTTGTGGATAACAGGAATTGGTTTCAATATTAAGAGTCAGGGAATTCTTCATTGTTTTTGTACAAAGAAAACAAGTAGCTCTGTGAATCATCTACAATTGAGTCCTCTAAATTCTGCTTTAGAAAAAAAGAGAGTTTCTCATAAACTTGAATCTTAAACCCTAGAAATATTAAGGTTGTTTGAAAACCCAGAGAGATGGTAGTAGTGAGTAATGTCCTCAGGGCTCCTTTGGGCCATATGGCAACATCACTGAACGAAGGAAAGAACAGGAAGAAGAAAAACTTTTAAAAGGCATGAGACTAATAAATGAATTTTTAAAAATATTTATGATCAGAAAAAGCACATACAGATGAAGAGAAAAAATAGAGATGCTTTGTGGATGACCACTATTTGGTTACTTATTCCAAATGGGGAGAAAAATTAATATGCTTCTTTATTATATACCCGGTAAGTGGATAACTCTTCTAAGAGGTTTAACTTCTGAGTCAGCTTGACCAAGGAAAACAGCCATGCACAAACAAAAGATCTAACAAATGTGATCCTGTACATTTTTAAAGGATCTTGTGAGTATCAGAAGGGCTCTTTGAGAATCCTTCCCACGTCTTCAGGTGGGCCTCACCAACCACAGTTGAATCATTTGGTCCTCTCCATTGAGCTGTGCCTGTACTGATATAGCTGCTGAATTGTTACTTAATTTCGAGCTGCTTAGAATTGACTTGCAGTTACTCTCATGGTCTTTTTAAGAATCTTAAGTCTAACTTGACACTCATTCATTCACTCATTTAATCCACAGATATTTATCAAGTCCTTCTTGTATGAATCACCCTCTGTGCTAGGCACTGGAGATGCAGTGGTGGATAAAAACATAGATGCAGCTCCTGCCGTTGTGGTACTTATAGCCTGGTAAAAGATAGCTGGAGTAAGTGCCCAGGAGGATAAACCTAAGAAGCTTTGAGAGTATATACTGAGGGAACTGACCTGATCAGAAAGCTCAGCATCAGTTTAGTTCTGAAATAGGAAGATATGGTCATTGAGGGTGGGGGATAGGTCATAGGGAAAGAAAGAAACAGCAGGTGCAAAGGTCCTGTAACAGGAGTGAGAGTTTTAGAGTTGTGGAAATGAAAGGGCAGTGTGAATAGAGGGGAGACAGCAATCGGAGAATATGGCAACCTGACTCCGGAAGCTTCTGCCAAGATCGTCTGGTGCCTTAAAGACCATGGTAAACATTTTGATCTTTAGCCTGAGAGTAATGGGGAAGCCCTTGAAGCTTGTCAAGCAGAGGAGTGACACGTTCAGATCAGTCCCTTACAGTGATCATTCTGCTTCCGCTACAGAGATCATATTGGAAGAGGGTCCCAATCAATGCTCAGAAACTAGTTAGGGTATGTCTTTTTTAAAACTCAGTCCTTTTAGTTATACTTCACTTCTTCAGGTCTATGATCTGCCTATTATATCTTATCATAACTTTTCTGTACCACTCAACTGAAGTCTTTCTTTTTAAAACCCTTTTATTTATTGACAACATAATGGAACATCACGGAAAACTTGCCATCTTTAAAAAAAAAAAAAAGCTACATCCTCATTATACCCATGTAGTTAGTTTCATGTCCAGATTTCTTTTTTTTTTTCAGTTTCTCCATGGTCTTTATTTTGATACTGCAAGGTCTTTATCACATTCCATTGAGATTAAATGGAAATGTATTCACTGTAGTTACCTGTTGCTCCACGCTGAAGACATTTAGGGTAAGAAGTTTTAACCAAGGATGACAGGATCAGTGAAATGCTGTCCAAATATATTCTTTTTTTTTTTTTTATTTTTTAGCAATAGAAACTAAGATGGGAGAGCATATTCTGCCACTTTCAATCCCAATTATGTGAAAATCCCCCTTTATGGAGAATGTAAAGTCTCCTAAGTATTTGTATTAAGAGTAATGCATATTGCTTAGGCTGTTAAAAAAATATTGATTTCTGACCCTTAACTGGAATACTTAGCTTTCATTTCTCTTCTTTTTACATAAATTGTGTATATTGTGTTCCCCTCAGGGAGAACTTAAAAGCATTTTGTGTTACAGAGGTTTTATTCTAAGATCTTATTGCTTTTGAGATGAATAAATGGCAGTCTTGCTATCACTGGAACAGACCTATTTTTTTCCTATGTAACAAGGCATACAAGTACTACAGGGCTGAATTTGGCCCCAGAACTTCTCCAGTTCCAAGCCAGTTTCTTACGGCCAAATTTAGCTTCCAGCTTTCAGCCGATGAGAAGCTTTGGCATATAGACAATCTAATTTTTGTTCAGCAAAAAATCTCCTTGGATGTTTTAAATATAATTTTAAAATTTGTATTACCAGGTGACGCTTACGCATTTCTTAGGGGTTGACTGCAAATGCTTGCTCAGAAAACAACATACCTTAGGGGCACTTTATGCCAGCCTTTGAGGTATTAGAATGAAATGGGTTGGCATCAAAATGTTTCAATATGCTATAGGAAATGAAATATGGCCAAACAGGTTTTTATATTCTGACTATTCCTTTTTCCTTTTTTCCATTACTAGCCAGAGGCAAGTAAATCAACTTTACATCCCCTCCGTATTTTATTTTTAACTACTTCCTAGGAAGTTTCAGAATTTTTTCTCTTTTTTGCTTATCCTTTGGATGGAACATAAAATGGGAAAATTGCTTTTAAATGTTTCTCGTCTATTTATCTGTTGATGTGTTGTTACCTTAAACACATTTAATATTACTAATTAATTTAATTACACATCCTGTAGTTGCATTAACACATATTCTGTTATCTGTTTTAATGTGATGCCATGCACTCCCACAGCCACCTTAACTTAAAGCTTTAATTGCTTCCCCCTAAGCCTCCGCTCATGTTTGATTTATCTGATTTCTTTGTATAAAGATTCTCTAGTTTACGATGTGTACACAAGTCATTAAATTGGTGTTGATGTTTATGCAGTGAACTTGCCAACTGGTTACAGCAGACATCCCTTTATGAATTTATGATGGGGCAATAAAGACGAGTGTCAGGAGCCCCTTGTCTGGGTGAGGAATCACTTTCCCTGTGTTACACTGGGGACAGCAATGTGGACATGTGCTCTAATAGGAAAGGGCAATGTTGAAATCCAGATTTGTCAAATTGGGAGCATCTCTAATTTACTGCAGTGAGGGAGGGAGAGACAATGTGCGTGTGTGAGAGAGAGGAAGGGGAAAGAGAGAGAAAGAGGGAAACATATTTAAATGCTTTCACTTTGAAACAAAACTATATTACATTCAAGAGTTTCAACCAGGAGCCTAGTCTTTGTAAACCTGACTGGGTACATATACAGGTTATCATAGAGTCTGTGTCAATAGTATAAAATTTATCTGCCATGACAAGTGAAAGAAATATTTGAAGAAGAGGGCTGAGTATGGTTTCCTTTTATCTATACATTTTTGTTTGTAAAAAAGACAAATATTCTCGAGTATTACATCATAAGAAGCTGTAGTTTACACTTTTTCATTATGAAGAGATCTTCAAAGTCTATAGGTACGAGTTTAATTTTCTAATTCTTGTGCAGACACAAGACGTCCTGAGAGCGCAAACATGCTAATTTTAAAACAGTGATACAGATGTTGCTATTATTTATAGGTGTTACAGTGGTGCTTCTTCATGTTCTAGTATGTACTGACTTGATTATCTTTGCGGTTTTTACTTCTCATTAATATTTGAAATTAGAAGTCAGAAAAGTCGATTCTTAATTTTCAATATGTACCACGGAGGATTTATCTCAAAGTATTACTTATTTCAGACTGTGCTGTATGTGTAACTTTGTCTTCACATAAATGCTACCACAAATAACCAAAGAACTAAGATAAAATGGAAGAACCCAGAAACATAGGAAAAGCAAGCCAGATAAGGGGGGAAAAAAAAAAAACACTTTCATTTTTGAAGAAAAGGATGGACGATCAGGGAGGTGGAGAGAAGGAAGGAAGGAAGGTGTTCCAGATGGTTCTGAAATGTGTGCAGCAAAGGAGAAGATTCTCAAATGTCATGTGGTTTTCTGAAGAGACAAAAACAGGACTTCACTGTTGATGACAGGGAAGATAAGCTGGAAGTGAGATAGTGAAATTCATTTTTATCTACATTTCCTCCCAATTCTCACCCTTTGTGGAAGTTCTTTCTCTTCCTACTGAGAAAATTCAGATAATTAAATGCAGTTAAGAGTGCAAACCAAGAGAAGAAATACAACAATGTCTAATTAGCAAGGTTGTGCTGATGAGGGGCTAAGTTATATGCTACCTCTTACAAGTTAGAATGACAGAAATCTCATAGAATATTCTAGAACTGCCTCTAGCAAAAACGTAAAGTAGAAGAGGAAGTTCAGGCCAGTTTACATTTCAGATGAGAAAACAGGGTAAAGAGGACTGGTTTTGATCTGTGGCAGTCATCTAGTCAACAGATACATTTTTACTGGGATCTTCTACTATAGTGATCTGAATTAAGCATGTGCAGGGTAAAGAGACCTGTGAAATATGGTTTCTTTCATTGAAGACCTCACTCTCTTGTTGGGAAGTCAACCCCACCCCCTTCCGCACCCCCCGCCCTAGTATCTATAACACAAGGTAGTACAAGATCTCAAGTGCATGCACTTGAGGAATATAAATGAAGTGTGACTTAGATATCAGCTGATTCCTTTGACCGCACATGTGAGTCTGTTTTAAATCTATACAAACGTGATGTCAAATTCAGCTGCTTCATCAGCTTCCTCAAGAAACCCAACCATATAAGGATTTTTTTCAATTCTCTAGCTTTACTGAAGATGTGTAGTGTCATGGGAAGGTGTCACATCACACACCACACATGCCACTTGAAAAATACTCGTTCTACTCATCTCATCCCCAGGTATTCCCTTTTAATCTTACTCATTTCTCCATCTCTTCTACCAGGCAACTCTCAACACAGCTTGTCAGCCTTTTATTCAACTGAGTAGCTCCCAGCTTTGACAAGAAACTTGGCTGCCACTAGACTCTAGGCTTGGAAAATTCATTTCAACCCCCATTTCCAAGCCCCTAAGCTTATCAAAGATCCTTTCCACTAGAGCTGCTGATTCCTCCTGCAAAGCAATTATTTGCCAGCATCTAAAAAATAAAAATTTGTTCATATTAGTTTTTTTTTGGAAAAGAGAGCAAGAATCAACTTCAAAGTGGTGATCAAAGATCTTAAAGAATGGCATATCAATCAGAATAGGCTATGTTATGCTGCTTTGACAAATATCACCAAAATCTCAGCGGCTTAATATAATGAGGATTTATCTCTTGGTCACACAGACTCAGCCCTGCATTCATTCTACTGTCTGAAGCAACTATCCTCCACATGCAAGTTTAGCATATATGGTCATCGCGTCTTGTGGCACCTCCATCTCAACAAGTACCCCCATGACTGCAGCAGCAAGAGAGAGGGCCTGGGAAGTTCACATCTGCAAGTGAATTCATCAGCTCCAAAATAGCACAGGTCCCCTCAATCACAGTCATCTGTCTAGAACTAGTCATATGGTCCTGCCCAATTCCTGGAAAAGAGAGACGCAGAGGGACTGGGAAACATAGACTTCTGTGTGTATGAAATGGGAGGAAAGCCCAAAATAATGGTGAACATTTGAAATATCTACAATATAGGAAGATTTTGATGGCAGTGATATAGGAATAAAGTGAACAAAGAAGCCAGTGTGATTTGGTTAGGGCTTTACATGTGTGTTATACAGTAGTGGGATATAAGTTTGGAAAAATGGGTTGAGGCCAGATCGTGAAAGGTCATTCACTACAGGCCAGAAATCTGTTTTATTGGTGACATGGAGCCATGCAAGTTTTGAGAGGAGTATGAATGACTCATGCTGTATATTGTGGGGGTGCTGGTGGCGATTTGTGTTGAACTGTAGTCAGATTTAGAGACCTGGAAACCAGTGAAAGATTTTCTGCTAAATCAGCTCAGTATGAAGTAGCACTCAATTTCTGCTGTTTCTGGGGCAACACAAAGGACTCTGTACTAACTTATCTCCCACTACACGTCTCAGCTGAAGATTCGTTTTGCACCTGCTCTCACCTTATTCTGCTTTCTTGGTGGCTCAGATGGTAAAAAAATATTCACCTGCAATGCAGGAGACCCAGGTTCAATCCCTGGGTCGGAAAGATCCCCTAGAGAAGGAAATGGCAACCCACTTAAGTATTCTTGTCTGGGAAATTCCGTGGACAGAGGAGCCTGATGGGCTACAATCCATGGAGTCGTGAGAGTCAGACACAACTTAATGACTAAACCATCACCATCACTTTATTCACAATTAAAGAACCCATCACTTTTAAGACCAGTTACCAGACAAGATATCAAAAAACCACACATCTGAGAAAGCATTTGTATTTGGAAACACCCATGAGGTCCACAATCATTTTCTTTTGTTATTGGAGTATGCTTGCTTTACAATGTTGCGTTAGTCTCTGCTGTATAATGAAGTGGATCTACTATATGCATACCTGTATCCCCTCTCTTGTGAGCCTCCTGCCCACCATCTCACCCATCTAGGTCATCACAGAGCACTTAGCTGTGTTCTCTGTGCTATATAGCAGGTTCCCACTGTTTTATACATAGTAGTATAAATATGTCAATTCCAATCTCCCAATTAATCCCACCTTCTCCTTCCCCCACTTTGTCCACATGTCTGTTCTCTATGTCTGTATCACTATTCCTACCCTAGAAATAGGTTCATCTGTGCCATTTTTCTAGATTCCATATATATGCATTAATATATGATGTTTGTTTTCCTCTATCTGACTTACTTCACTGTGTATGACAGACTCTTGGTCCATCTACATCTCTACAAATGACCAAATTTCATTCCTTTTTATGACTGAGTAATATTCCATTGTATATACGTACCACATCTTCTTTATGCGTTCATCTGTCATTGGACATTTAAAATGTGTTAAGGTACCAGTAGTTAGGAATCAGCTATGTTAAGATGACAGGACTAATGTGGAAAATGCCAGTGACCTGGAAGAGCAATGGAAAAAATGAGGGATTCTGATTGGTGACTCTGTTTACCCAATATGAATAAATAAATAGCTATAGTTTGTTATGTGTTCAATTATTATGTGCCAGACAGCATCATAGTACCCTGTTCCTTTAAGATGACCTGCAACACCTGGGATGGTCTACACCAGCTGCTTTTCCAGCGCTGTCCTTGCACTTCAGCCCTCTGTCTGCTATAGGACACTGGCCTCCTGCTCTTCCCGCCTCCTAGCTGGCACTGACCTTCTCTGCTTAGATGTCACCTTCTCAAAATGCTTTCCTTGACCACCCTATATAAAAGATCAATTCCCCAAGTGACTTTCTATCTTGGTATAGAAATAACTTCAATGAAGTTTATTTTTTCATAAAACTTGTCACCTTCAGGCAAATTCTATGTTTTTGGTTTAATGCCTGTCTCCCTTCTCAGAATGTAAGTTTCAAGGGGGTCAGGAATTTGTCTCTTTTGTTTGTTACTGTATACCCGGTAGCTGTAACAGTTCCTGGCACTCAAAACTGTTTGTTCAATTAACAAGTGATTTATTTAAGCTTCGTGAGACCCCTCTGAGGTAGGCACCATTAATTTTTATATTTTTATGAGTGGTGAACCTGAGTCATAGAGTGGTTTGGTAGCATTTTCAAAGTTTCCCAGTTACTAATCCATGAGGCCAAGATTAAACACCAGAACCATCTGATTACACAGTTTGTATATTTTGCCACAGTACTCTGATGATAATCCTATACTCAGTTCATGGTAATGGAAAGTTAGCATGAAAATTATTATTTAAGAATCCAAACAATCCATGCATATGTTTGAATCATTCATCTGACATTAATATATAGTTATTGAAAACATGATAAATATTTCTATATGCATGAGAAAGTAAACTGACCCCCACCCCCCAAAAAAAAAGTGTCTTGTGGAGCTAATAGAGGGTGATCTTGAAGAGCAAATTTGCTCACATGGGCCAAATGCTTCCTCCTGCAGAGTGGGCTGCCTCCCAAAGAATTAGCCTCTCTCAAAATGAATTATTAACCCCAGCGTCCTGGCTAAATTCCCACTTGGATAGTCTCGGAACTGTTCAAAACTTGGAATCTATTGAAATTAGCCTGGCCTGATTGCAGTCTCTGCATTAATTGTGATATAATAGAGTTTCTCCAGAGATTTGTGCATATATTATTCTAATCTGTATGGACTGGCGTTGTCTCTTAAATTTTTTTAGTTTCTTCTTCCCCTCGTGAGATATGGTCTGGATTTCTTTATAAGTTTTTCTTTTTTTTTTTTTTAATTTCACTGCATGAATAACTGTAAGCTCCTTTTTCCTTGGACCTGCCAAGCCTTTTTTCACTTGAACAATTAGTCTCTTGGTCATTATCGCAGTGTGTTGCAGACATTAGCCACAAGAAGCTTCCAGATCCCCAACTCTCTTACTCAAGTGCAAGTGTAGCCTGGGTAGGAGCAAAGTTCACTCAGTGAAATTTTCCTAATTGTCTCTTTCAAATTCCCATTCCTCAAGGATCTTATATGCTAGTTCTAGGAGTCATATATCCATTTTTAAGTTTAAAATAACATCCATTTTCAAGTTTAAAATAACTGGCCTAATGGTGTAATTGTTTAGGATTCCCATACTCATCCTAAATTATGGCTATTAATTTCTTCAGACAATTTTGTTAAATGATTTAGACCATTTACTTGTCTTGGTCACAAGCAAGCTCTATAATGTCACCTAGATTCTAGAGAGGCAGAGAGGTATGGGTTTAATTAAACTACAAAATCTTTTTGCTTATGTCAAATTGAAACAAATACCTTAGAAATGCATTGTGTTGCATGGTTTTGATGGTAGCTATAGAGTTCATACAGTTAATTAAATCTTGCCAGCATCACATGATTCTTTCTTTCTATGAGTTGGTCTTTCTTGCCTTGAGTTGGTATAATCAAGTCTTCAGTATAATAGATTATATTATGATGGGTACTTCAGCAGTGTTCTCATACTGTCAGCTTTCTCTCTAATCTATGTAGAGAGTAAGAATGAAGATTTTATTGAAAGGCAAAAATTATTCATAGGAAATAGTTGGCCTCATAGATTTTCAGCATAGGGAAAGACATTGAGAACTCAAGGTTTAAGTCCTTGCATTTCATTCTGGCTGGATCACAGACAAATGGTAACTCACTTCTGCTTCCTGCATTCCGTTCTTTACCTTTACCAAGTGCAGTGAAACAATGGATGTGAGCCATGTGCACTTAGAACTTCGGCAGCTAATATTAGAAAAATGCTTTGAAAATGACAGATGGAAAGAGCTATAAATGCAATCGCTAATGGATTTATGCACCCTCTCTCTCTCTATTCCAATCTATTTCTACCAGTATTTTCCAAAAAATTTCCCAGGGCTCCACCTGAAGTGTGACCTGATGGCACCATAGCACATGTGTTTCCTGAGTTGGCTGAGTGTTTCCAAAACGTATCTACACTTTAAATTCAAATGTTTACCCACTAGGGTTTAAATCATGGAAAAGTGTTACTGCCTTAGTGTAACAGCCATGTACTTCAGCCTAGACTATTGTTACAAGTGCTGTGGGGCTTTCTACAGGTTTTTCCCCCTTTATCTTAGTCAATATGGGCCTAGAAATGTATCATTCCTTTTTGGAAAAAGGAAAATCAGATTTTCAGTAGTGTAAATAAATTGACAGAGTCTGCTTTTAAATCTGTAACATGCAGAAACTTCCCATCCCCTTGCCATGTGCCTCCTTCCAACTAGGTGCTTCTATGAATGTGACCAGGTAAAAAGCCTAAACACTTACATTTCTCCTGCTTCCCGCATGCGCTTGAAATGAGACACTCCATACTTCAGTCTCAGGTCAAGCCCGGAAACATATTCCTTTATTTACTCACTTAACCAAATATTTATTGAGCTTGTACGGCTCTCCCAAACACTTTTCTAGAAGCTGGATATACAGCTGTGGAAAAAACACAAAAGTGAAAACCCAAGCACTCATTAATAAGTCCATCAGAATGTTTCATTTGGCATTTCTTATAAACATCTGAACTTGTTCATAAAGAAATGTGGAAGAGCATTAGTCCGCGGAGGGAATTAATTGCTTTGTAAGAACATTATCTTATGAAAGAACTCATTTTAGCAAATAGCAGACTCCTGAAGTAATTCAACGTATAATATTTATACTTACTATGAATTGTATTCCCAAATGTCCTGGGAGTTAAAAGAAAGGACTATCTCCAGAGAGTTATTCTAAGTTCAATAGCATCATTAGCATTTCGGTCACTTAAAATTGAAAGGATGAAAATGTTTAGGAGTTTGAGGAAGAGGAAAGAAAGCATATCCAGTCAAGTGTGAAAATTCCCACCTCAATTTCTAACAGTTCCTCCATTCCTCCAGACACCAGGATTCTTAAATTTCTAGTCCATGCTGTTGTTGTTTAGTCACTAAGTCTTGTCTGACTCTGCGACCCCATGGACCGTAGCCCACCAGGCTTCTCTGTCTATGGGGTTTCCCAGGCAAGAGTACTGGAATAGGTTGCTATATCCTTGTCCAGGGGATCTTCTTGACCTAAGGATCAAACCTGTGTCTCCTGCATTGGCAAGCAGATTCTTTACCACTAAGCTACCAGGGAAGTCTTCTAGCATAGGACCTGGCATCTATCCATCAATGTTCTCGATGTTTGTAGAATTGTACAAACATCACCATAATAAATAATGCACACGGTATTCATTCCTTATAAGAGTATATTCCTGAGTGAGTTAGTACTCACTTGTGTCCAATTCTTTGTGGACCCATGGACTGCAGCCTGCCAGGCTTCTCTGCCCATGGAATTTTCCAGCCAAGAATACTGGAGTGGGTTGCCATTTCCTACTTCAGAGTATCTTCCCAACCCAGAGATCGAATCTGAATCTCTTGAGTCTCCTGCATTGACAAGAGATTCTTTACCACTAGTGCCACCTGAGAAGTCCAGTATGTTCCTAGGCCATTTCAAAATTGGCTGATTGGGTTAGAAAAGATGAAAAAGTAGGGGTTAATACATTTCTTTCTGAATTTCCTTCTGAATTTCTTCCCCTTCTGTATTTCCTTCACTGTACACAATTTTTAAATGTTCTAACATCTGAATTGAAAAAGTCTTTTCTTTAGTTTCTGCCAGGTTAGAAACATTGATACTAAATGGATGTTGATTTGTAAGGGGGTCTGTGCGAAGGAGAGTTTATCAGTCTATTTTCTTTCAATATCCAGATCAAATCCAGGAAATGATCTTATATAAGGGGTCAGAGTCATGAGTTGACAGTGATTTTTGTTCTCATTTTTTAATTCTTTGAGATAATTGTTGACTCCTCCTATTACCTCTTGCTAAAAATGACTCTCTCTTATCTTGCTTAAGAAAATGTGCTTATTTAGATAAAAGCATAATCAATACTTTCATGGAATATACATGGAATAATACCTTGGATTTTACTTCATGATTTTCTACTAGAATCTAAAGGCCATTTGTGGTTTATTTCTTGCCATGTGGCAATCCTTAAGTGTTTTGCTAACTTCTTAGAGAACTAAACCCACTCAGCTTATGTTGCATGAGGTTATATTCCCAATTACTCAAATAAGAGTGTTTAAATTATTTAAATATTTAAATAATGCATATGATTCAGTCAGTAACACCTGAGTATTCATGGTGTTGAATACTTTAAAATAAACCTTGTTTAAAATGAAAAAACTTTGTTATTCCCTATGGTCAATTGGTCAACTCACCTTACCCTGAAATGTCAATGCTTTTTGTATTATGGTAGAATACGGGTCAAACTTGAGTTCATCTGCTAAAAATACAACACACGAGGACTTCCTTGGCAGTCCAGTGCACTTGCAAAGCAGGGGATGAGAGTTCAATCCTTGATGGGGGACTAAGATCCTACATGCTGTGTGGTGTGGCCAAAGGAAAAAAAAAAAACCTTGCCAAGCATGTATCAGAAATGTCAGAGGGCACTGTCCATCGTGAAGAAAAGTCACAAATAATATGCAAACAAACAGGCACCGACAATCAGAATGGCTTCCCAGGTGGCTCAGTGGTAAAGAATTTGCCTGCTACTGCAGGAGACGTGGGTTCAATCTCTGGGTCAGGAAGATCTGCTGAAGAAGGCAATGACAACCCACTCCAGTATTCTTGCCTGGGAAATCCCATGGTCAGAGGAGCCTGATGGGCTACAGTCCACAGGGTTGCAAAAGAGTCTGACACAACTTAGAGACTAAGCTACAAACAAGCAACAGCAATTAGAATGGATGCTCAACTAATTAGAGCAGATGCTGGCCATAGTGCATCATACCAGTTGAATTCAGCTACATTAAAGATCTGTCCTTTTAAAGTCCAGTTTTTGTAGAGACAACCCCTTTCAGGGCTTCTTAAATCCTTGTAAGAAATATTTTCATGCAAAAATAGAATTCTTTGTTCTAAGAATGTAAACATATACTATCAATTTCTAATATACAAATCAGAAGGAATAAGAAGTAGCTGTTGTTTTCTATAAATCTTATCACTTAACGGATTGGAAATATATGGCCAGTGCAGTAATTTTAAATATTCATATTTTTAATATGTACCCTATTAAATCTCTTTCCTTTATCCAAGTTGATAAGCAGATGCAAATACTTTCTGCCAAGGTCAGCTTAGCTACCCAAGTTAAGAAGACCTTTTTCTTACTATTTTCTGGTTTGCTATGCAAATTAGAAAGAAAATAGCCACACACTAATATTTAAGTATACTCTAAATATATTCTAGCATGTATCCTTATTGTTTTGCATGAAACTTTTAATTTCTGTTTCTGTATTTTAGTCCATACATTTTAAATTTATTTGGATGTATTTAGCATAGCATTTAATTATCATGGTAAAAGGTTAAACACTTAAAAAAATTAAAAAGGTTAAATACTATCAAATGATTTGTTATTTCAATATTTGATCGCTTTTACCTTGAATGAGTAAATGTTTAATCAAAAGATATTCAGAGTTATAGATATATTTTTAAGTGCATATATTTTTTCATTTTCTTTGTTTACGACATGGATTATTTTATGATCTTGTATACATAATTACCAGAAGATGCATAGTCATAGGTATGTTCAAAAGACATTTTGAAGGTGCTCTACTTACCGATGAGTTCATTTGCTCTAAATACAAATTAGAAACTCACAAACTGGTTTTTTTTTTTAATCTACTTAGAAACACTCTTTTAAGTATTTGCGTGTTCTAAAGTTTGGGTAGAATAGTAATGGGGCCATTATACGTACATTGGGCTGCTTGTGCTCAGTCGTGTCCAGCTCTTTGCGACTCCATAGACTGTAGCCTGTCAGACTCCTCTGTCCATGGAACTTTCCAGGGAGGAATACTGGAATGGGTTGCTATTTTCTTCTCCAAGATCTTCCCGACCTCAGGATCAAACCCGAGTCTCTTGTGTATCTTACATTGGCAGGTGGGTCCATTATCATAGATAAATGTGGTGGTACCTTGTTCTATCTCCATCTTGATGTAGTTAGCTTTCACTAAACAGGCTACTCTTAAAAAGGGAAGGAAAAACAAATTGATAAGATAAAACTGTGGGGAATTCCAAAATAAATACTGCTAACTGACCTTTTTTGATGGCTCAGTTAGACATTTTCTTGTTATGGCACCAATTGATTGCTTTATTTACTAGTATGGTGCATAACTAAGGTAAACAATTGGGTAATATCTTTGGCTTATATTTTTGTAATTCCTAGACAGACTGATAATGATCTTTCTCCCATAGTTTTAAAAGTCAGATAAATTCCAAAACATTTGGAGAACATGGAGCTATAATTTTTAAAAAAGACAAGTTTTTCTTCTCGCTCACTTCCCTTTTTTAAGAGTGTATCTCTAAGTAAATAGTTGTATCCCATGCTCATTTACAGTAAAAAAAAAAAAGCTCTGTGTATATCAGAAAAAGAAACCGGTGAGAAACCTCTCAACCAATTTCCTAACGCTAGTGTTTAAAACCTTAGAATTTTTATCTTGGTGAACTGTAAAATCAAAGAATTAACTCTCATTAAGGAGTTCTGTTTCATCATAGCCACTCTGATTAATACCTCTGTAAGACTGTACAAGACATACTCAGTCACTACTAAAGTTTTCTTTTTAACCACCCCACTGTGCATCACAAGAAGTCATCAGTTTATAGCTACTTCCTTCTTATGACTTTTTAGCTTATCATTAACCCCATTCTCTTATCCTGTACTCTGAGATGAGCAAAGAAGATAATATCCACAACATTTCCATTGCTTACTCTAGAGATAATAACCTTTTTGAAAAAGAGATAACCCTCAGTTTCTTTAAACAATTTCTTCCTCTTTAAATCCATGTTAGCTTTCTCTTGTCAAGTAAGACTTTCAGTGCATCGTTAAGTAAATCAGACAAAATTATTTATAGCATGGCCCATGCAAATGAAATTAGACTAAATAAACTGGAATTGTTTATTATTCCTTGTAAATTTGCTCAGTAATTCTTTAATATTTACCCTACAACTTTTTATCCAGACTTTTTTCCCATTACTAAAGAAATCTAATGGATTTTTAAAAATATTTTTATTTTTGTTTATGTATTTATTTGGTTACGCCAGTTCTTAGTTGCAACATGTGAACTCTTCATTGCAGCATGTGGGACTTAGTTCCCTGACCAGGGATCAAATCCAGGCCCCTTGCATTGGGAGTGTGGAGTCTTAGCCACTAAACCACCAGGGAAGTCCCAAGATTAAAAGCTAAACTAATTTTTTTTTCTAGTTCAGTCTCATATGCCACTGTGTCTGGGCCTGTTCAGTAGGATTGTTGTCATAAGATTATATACAAGTATCTAAGTGGTCTAGATATTATATATCTTTAAAGCAACTCCTCAGCCTTTTTAACAAGAAGAAATTAAATGTTAGTGAAAAGTCCTATGTACTTATTTCCTTTCCATAGTTTCTTAGTGGCACCATCTGAATTTGCCAATTTCTACTTAGTACTCTATGTTATGAAGTTATACTTTTGTTTTAAATAAGAGCTGATTTTTCACTATTTCACTCTTTGACGTGAGTGAGTGGTTGGTCTTATCTGCCTTGTTGAGTGTCTTCTTCCTTAAATCTCCTTTCTCATTTGCTATCTAGCTTTCACCTCAACCAACTTCCTTTTCTCTTATTTCAAAATAGTATTTTTAGGATGCAAAAAATTCACTTGTTTGCACTCTCAAATTTGATTAATTCTACATGCACTTATTGATACCTTGGCATGCTAAGCAGTGAACTAGATTCTGGAAATAAGTATAGATAGTCAGTCCCTGCTTTTAAGGAGCACAGAGTGCAATAGGAGAAACTGACAAATAAGCAAGTATTTACAATGCAGTGTGGCTAATGAAGAAAAATAGGATTACATGGGAATATATGGGATACAAGAGTTAAGTAATTTATAGGGTAAAATCTGGCTACTGGTATTCGTGATTCCTAGGTAGAAATAAGATGTTCTGTAAGAAATGTTCTTTGAGGTTATATAAGTATGAAATTTGTTCTCTTTGAGGAAGTCAGGGACATCTTTAAAAAAGGAGGACGCCAACCAAATTTAGGGCAAGCCACTTCACTTCAGCCTTAGTTTCATTAGACATAAACTGAGAAAGTTTGTATTAAATGACTTCTGACTTTTATTCCTAAAACTCTGAGTCTGTAAGTTTTGTTTTTGCAGTTCACTGAAAAATCTAAATAGCCTAAACCTGTTTTGAAATCTATTTCAACAAATGATCCATAAAATAAATAAGCACGAAATTCAATTTTTTGGAAAAGTGGTCTGGCTGTAGAACTGAGTAGCCCCATAAAATATTAATTTGGTCATAGTGTGGAAATGTGAAATGACTGTTAAATGAGTCAAGGCCTTATTTGTGGCCTTTGGCTCATTTGGTAAGATTACCCATTAGCCATGTAGGCAGCATAACACGCATGGTCAAGCAGCTCATGGGAGCATCCTAACAAATGTTAAATAAAAATTATCTTTCTCTAGCCTTAGGAATATATTGCTGTTATTTTCAAAATAAGACTGCTCAGCTTTAAAATCTCAGTCAATAGGAAAATAATTATATTCGTTGCGCTTAAAATCCTGACTACTATCTGCAGATGTTTTCTAATGTGTTTTTATAATATGTTTTTATGTTTTTTTGGAAGTTTAGGAGTGGAATGAGTGTAGATGGTTTCTGACCATCATCTAATTTCATTGCTTCTGCCCATATGAACTCCCTTTGTATCACTGCAGTACATGTATGTGTAACATTTCCCTTTGCAGATGCAAAAAAGTGTTTCTCCTTAGTCCTTAACTTTGCCCTTAACTTTGGTTTCATGAAAAAGTCATTCTCCATTCTTTTATTTTACCTATATCTTGATAATAATAAATTTTAAATCTCTGTATGATAATCCATCAGGCTCATTCAGTATTCCTTTAGCTTATCTACAAAAGAGCGTATGCCTTTCTCTTTGCTCGCTTTAATGAGGCCTTCCTACTGTGGCTCTAAATATCAACCAAACATGTTAATCTCTTAGGATCTGGCTATTATTAAAATCTCTCAAACCTTTTCTGAATTTTAAAAGATGTGATTATTATAATTTAATCTGTTTACTTCCACATGAACTCAAATGGAAATGAATCTCCTGAAATTGCCACATTTTCTTCCTCTCAAATATACATCTGACATTAAAAAAAAAAAAAAGACAGCTAACTAATTTAAATCTGGAATCTGGGTTTCTATGACACCAAACATCTGGATGAAAAGTGAAAAATTCAGTAGATGTTTTCAAATATCCAAATATTGTGTCGGTAAAACAGTTAAATGACTGAATCTTACCATTTTTATCTGAATTTTTATGTATCATATATATGGCACTGTCAGTCCTTTCTAATAGAAGAGTGTCAGTTTCAGAAATAATGCATTCACAAATATGTGCGTATTGACTACCTATTCTGTAGGAAATATTCTAAGTGCTGTAGAGAGTTCAAGGTTGAAGGCTTAAACCTTGTCCTCAAATGATTTGCAGTCCAGTGAGGGCTATAACACAAGAACACATATATACATAAAAGATAATGTGGAGTAAATAAAAATGGGAGGAGAGAAAGCACTGTGGAATTTTGGGGGGAAGTGACTACTCAAGGTTAGGGAAGACTTTCCAGGGGACCTAGTGTTTGGACTGACCTTGGTGGACATGCCAGAATCATGGAAATGGAAGGGAATGTTATAATCATACAACATTTGAAATAAACTCTCCTTTAGCACCTTGGAATTTTACTTAAATCCAATAATACTAAATTAGCCAGATGATTGTAATGACTTTTGTGTCATTTTTCATTATCAAAGCCTTGGGTTTCTGTATGGTTTTTGTGTCTAAATGTGTTTCTTGGGTATTTTGATGAATTTATATTTGTTTCCCTTAAGAGTTTCAATTTTCCATAAAGAAACATACTGAAATTTGCTCTCTGTATGGTCATTATAAAAATTCTACCTTGTACTTTGCTTCTCAAATTAGAAAAAAAGATATAAATTTTTCACAGTTCCATATACATTGCATGTTTAAAGCTCTGTCTTCCAAGTTAGGTGATTTTTTTTTAATCTTTGAGGATCACAACGCCGATCAACTTTTTAATTAGCAATAATCACACCCTAGATAAACCTCATTGGTACAATACAGGCCACTGCACAAAGCTGATCAACTTTTTAAGAAATCCCAAATCCTCAAGATTTTTGCTTTGTTCGATCAGAGTCTAGATCTAGGTCAAAGCAAAATGGTTCACCTCTTCTTCTTCCCCCAACCCTGCCTCTTCCCTCTTTTGCTTCATCGTCATCCTTCTCTTTAAAAGAAAAAATAAGCAGTCATTTTTAGCTAGAGGGAGATGGGGTAAACTGAGAAAATTTCTGATAATCTAAAACGTGCCACATGTATAAATTGGCTCAAGTAGCGGAAAGGTAAAGGGTGGCTGGATTTAGATAAAGCTGGATCCAAGGGCAGAAATGTGCATGAATCTATTCTTCATAGCTTCTGGCTCTGCTTGTGTCTATGTGCTCTTCATCCTCCATCAGCCTCTCTCCATTTGGTGGCAACAATGGCCTGATGGCAACTCGACACAAATTCTACTGACTTAGTAACCCCAGTGACAAAGGAACACCTTTGACTGACAGTCCTAACTGACTCCCATTAAGCTCAGCTTGGCTTCCATCTTCAAAGCAGCCAGGATGGTTAGCTATGTTGATTGGCTAAGCCTGGGTCAGTGAGCTACCCCCAACATTTCTCTGAAGTAAAATCAAGGTGCTTTTATCAGGAGAAAGGGGAAAAGTTACTTCAGTGAAAAACTTTAATGTTAGAGTGGGAAAGCCCTCCACTAAATGTCAGGAGAACAGGTGGTTATCCGAGCATTTCCTGTTTCTGTGGCCAGGAGTGTAACACCATGTGCATCTTGGTTTCCTTATCTATGTAAGTTAGGTTGCAGGACAAGGTTCTGTTTAAAGACCTTTTTGCCTCAATATTTTGTGGTTATGATCTCAAGAACTAGGATAAGGATAAGATACCCAGAAAATGCAGATTTACAAATAGTAACATGAAGCAAGAGACATCACGTCTCATGTAGAAGTGGTTCTGGTAGAAATTTGACCTTAACTTTGTAGTGGAAGAGCAAAGGCTTTTTACTGCATCCTGAGGTAGTGATAAGAAGCTCAGACAACTTGAGAGGAAAGGAGAAGAGTGTGTATGTGGATAAGAGAAGGAGAGGGAGAGAAAGAGTCAGTGAGGTTCAGAATTAACCATCACAGACTTTATTATTATAATTTCCATAGATATTTCATAAAGCATGTACAGCTTTGTTAACATCCTCATTTGCCATTACAGAGACTAAGTCCCAGTCTTGTTCAAGGCACAATCTTGTTCAAGGTGGCAGAACTACTGACAAAGCTTAAATGAGAACTTACATCTTTTTTTTTCACTCTTTCTAGTGAAAGAGACATTGAGCCAGAGTTGGGAGTTGGTGGAGAAATACAAAAGTTTAGAAAACTTAAGGCTTTACTCTCAGAAAGTTGTACCTAGTCAAAGTGTATAAACAAGATGTGAAAATGAAGGGCTAAAAGCTATAAATGCTAAGTAAATCACTATATGAACTTAGTGAAAAGCAAATTACATCCAGCTATGAGGATGTGATGGTTTTTAAATATCTTGTTTCTGGTTTCATCTTCAGATTTCATTTTGTTTTACATTCTAATCATGACATCAGAATTTCTGTTTACTTAAGATAAATTAAATTAATGGTCATTGAATAAGTTTGATATTCCACAAAAATGCATTTATTTATTCAGGAGTTAGATCTTTAGCACCAACTCGTATCAGTTCAGTAAGCCTGGTCCTAGAGCACTAAGTGATAAATACCTATATACCCAATGCAGTTTCATTGTCCTTATTAGAGAAATTGCTTAGAGGATTTCATCTATGAGCATCATCATCAAACTCAAGGTCACCTGAATTAACTCTATAAAAGAAATTGTATTTTGGTCGGGGTGGGGGTGGGATGAGCGGCAGAGGGGTAAGGATTGAGGAAAAGGAAGTGGTGATCATAAGACCAGTTTCCAAGTTTTTGCTCAAACTAAGAACCTGCCCAACAAATTATTTGATCATTTGTCTCCATGGCTGTATTACAGCCATTACAGAAGAAATTTGACAAACTGCACATTGTTCCTCAAAGAACTTATCTAGTAAACTCTATAGACCAGTGAGTCAAACTCATAGGATAGGAGAGTAACCTTAATGATTGATTCTTGACATTCCCTTCTTTTTAAAAATCCAATGAATCACAAAAGAGAGTACCTAACTGTATAAAAAGTTGAATTAGTATGTTTTTTTTTAAAGAAAAATGAAGCATAGGGGCTTTGCTAGTGGCTCAGTGGTAAAGAATCCACCTGCCAATGCAAGAGCCATGGGTTCGATCCCTGGTCTGGGAAGATCCCACATGCCACAGAACAGCTAAGCCTGGGTGCCACAACTATTGAGCCTGTGCCCTAGAGCCCGGGGAGCACAACCACTGAAGCCCAAGCACCCTAGAGCCCATGCTCTGCAACAGGAGAAGCCACCGCAATGAGCAGTCTGGTCATTGCAACAACGAGTAACCCCCGCTTATCGTAACTAGAGAAAGCCTGCGCAGCAACGAAGACCCAGCGCAGCCAAAAATAAATAAATGAATAATATAAAGTTTCCTAAAATGGAGTGTATAAATTAATTACAATAAATTATCATTTTAAAATTAATATTTGATTGTTAAAAATTGTTTGCAGCAGTATACATGCAGACGATATAGGAGTATATAAACAGAAAGTAAAAGTCTGCACCCCAGGCCCTACACAACATGAACCATTATTCAGTGTGTGTTTTTCAGATGTTTTTCTTGTATGACAAGCGTTGATGTGTGTATTTAATTAATGTATTTATTTAGCTATTTCTCTATTTTACAAAAGTTGAAGGTACATGTTGTTCTACAGTTTCCTCTTCTCACTCAGCTGTGTATGTGGGGAAAACCTTTTCATGAGAACTTCACGTTTTATTTAACTCTGATCCATTTGATAATTAATTTATTGCGTACTTTTAATTCATGAGATGATTAAAAATATCACTTGAAGTTTTCTAAAACATTAGTATAAATCCTTTCAACATGGAATAAAGATTGTGATAAATTTGGGTAAAATTTTGTTCCAGTTTGAATAAAAATGGACAAGGATTAACCGCAGAAGAAGATTATTAAGTGATTTCACCCAAGAACTGTTTCAGTGATAAATTTATATTATAGATCCATTTGCATGTACTTGATCAACCAGGTTAACCCCAAAAGGAGGAGAAAAAAAAAAGTCTAAGGTCAGTATCTAGGATACAGATACATCTCACATTTGAATGAGTCTTTAGAAAAAAGGCAATTTAAAAAAATTTCTATCTACATTGAGTCATAAGCCATACATGTCTTATTAAATTTTTGAACAGTTGTCAGCTGATATTCAAAATAAGAGAATCTTTGTGAGTCACTTGTATTCAACAGCGGCTTTAAAATTATTTGGGGATGTGAAAAACTTTGACCTATGCTGGTTCGTTCTTGATGAAGGGAATCATCATCATTGCTATTATGTTACAGTGTATGTTCTTATGAGTAAGTTGAGCCACCTCTGGGCCACTGGACCAATGTGGGTTGGCCCCCATCAGTGAGCAGACTAAACTATAGCCTTATTCCAAGAATATGGAAACTGACAACAAATTATTGCTTGTGGTCTACTTCCAGTTTCAAGTGCAAACATACCAAAGTTTATTTTAAATTTGAGCCAGTCAGACATTTAGCAATATACATCAAAGAAGAAGTGAAGGCTTCCCATGTTTATTATTTCAATATGATGTCTGCTCTAATAAAGTAGAAGAATGCATAGGACAGACCATGTAGTAGAAATTCTCTAGCTCCACAGTTTGGCCTTAAATATATACATATATTTGTAAATTAATCCAAAACACATTGCCATGGTTCCAATTCCTCTGAAAGCTGATTGTTTTCCGTCCCTTTTTTAATTTTAGAAATACAGTGGCCGACTGCCAGAACACTTTGAGATAAACAGTCCACTCCATGTATAAAAGGGGCATAGAATCACGAATGTTCAAAACCACAGAATGTTATTTAAATAAGTTAAAGTTATTATGGTCTTCCCTATTAATTAAAAAAAAAGCCATCTGCGCAAGGTGAATTTTCGTAAGGTCCCAATTTTTTTTAAATGATTGTGGATGGAATTTGCAACTGCTTTCATAGTGAAAGTACAGTTCAGGGATTCCCAAGATATAATGCACTATTTATGTAATTTTGTGGTCATTTGACTAAATTTCTAATAAAAAACACGGGGAAGAATTCTTATTATTCCATCTGAACGTACAGTGCTTGAAGGAACTGACTGTAACTAACTTTACCTTTCTATTCTTCTACCACCTTAACATCCTAAATCTTTATTTCATCTGAACCTTCTCTATGTTTGTGCACATGTATGTGTGTGTGTGTGTCTGCCTCTGTTTCTGTCACATACACACACACATTACAGCCCACATTTTGTCAGAACTGTCTTTGACAAAAACATCGCAATGGTGAGCAAGACTGAACACACACACCAAAAAAGAAAAAAGAAAACATTGCATGAAGAAACAGCACACTGGACAACATTACCAACGCAGATCTATACATCCTTGTGATGAGGCCTTGTTTTCATTTTCATTTTTATTATTTGCAGAATTGATTTCCATTGGGCAAATAACCTATAAACCTAGGCTTTCAAAATCTTAGAGGAATACAAAGTCAAAGGGTGCTCCTCCCTTGAGTTTGGCAGGAAAATACCACGACAAGAAGGACTTGGGGATGTTTTTGGTCATTTTCCCTCCAACCAATGTTGTCAGTCAATTAAAATTTGTACCCTAGGTCTTTACCAGTTTGAAGCCACTCCCGGGGTCTGTGATGAGCAGTCCTTCTTGTTTGTGCAGTCATTCATTATCTCCATTACCAAAAGGAGAATAGAGGACAATTACATTGTTTGGACGAATCAGAGTGTTAGGAGGAGTATTTGTCATGGTGGCAGAGTGCAGCACCTGACAGGCAACGATTGATGGCCAGGAATGAGTGTGAGTGGCCAAAGCTGCCTCATAGGATGCAAATTACTGACTGTGGATTCCAATTTATCCTGTTCATTTTTCTTGCCCGTGCTGAAGACCATTAGTGGTTTTTGAAGCAGTGAAGGGGTCATTACTAATGTGGGTAGGCTCGAAGCAGGAGGGGGAAGGAGGGGAAAAGCCTTCTGTAATTACACAGCTTTCAGGAACAGGCTGGAGGCCCTAGCCAAAAAAATGTCAACACCTCGCAATCAGAAAAATTTATTTTCATTTTATGCTTAACCCATATTAACTCAACATTATCATCTTTCTTTGTTAACATTTGCAGAATATTAAAAGCCTGGCTTCTATATTAATACAAATCTAGTTAACCCCTTTTGCAATACAGGGGATTTTGTTTAACCTAATGGCATTTGGGTTTGCTAATAAGTAATTGTGCACATTTTGGATAATGCACGCTATTATGGAAGATGAAATACCTGAAGAATAAAATCTTAGATGAGTGAAAAACATTCACTCTCAAACACTGGAATGATTAGAATGCTATGAATGGAATACTTTGTTGTTCCTAATGTCACTCTTTAATAACATTGATGAGAAATATTTATTCCTGAAGGCTTTCTAGTTTAGAAATGACTTTGACATGCTGCAT